>NW_011500757.1:85136-92208 GCF_000495115.2 Populus euphratica | reverse complement strand
TCCCAACCCAAGTAAGTTAACCTTAAACATTAGAACAAAAATTTTGTTTTCTTTCAAGAAAAAACCCATAATTATGTGTTGATATATTGAGCATAAAAGAAAGGTTTATTAATATATTGTTAAGAGGTATTGAGCAGATATATAAATTTAATGAGAGTTTGTTTATCTGGATAGATTAATGGAAGTTGAATGATGAATACCTTGCTTTGTGTAATTTGCAAATTCTTTTTCTATTTTAGCGCTTTGATTACTAGGGACTAGTAATAAGCTGTTTGGGGGTGTGATTAATACTTAAAACTGTATTTTTATCAAGGTTTTATATCATCATTTTGCACTTGGAGTATTAATAACTCCTTAACTAAAGCATGTTTTATAATAATATATATAATAATATAAGATACCTTTAATTTATGGTAAATGTTTATTTTAAATGTAGGCCTATCACATAAATGAAAGGATTGATTGATGAATTTAAGAACTGAAATTGAAAAGACAGAGATGGCTAAACTTATAAAAGAGATGTCGGTGCAATCCAAACCGGAATACTATTCGGTAATTGGGTCATATCTAGAGCTATAGATCTCAGATTTAAGTCTACTTTAAATGGATGGAAAGGTAAGTCATAGGCCTACAACTTTTGTATAGAGCCCAAGATCTAAAAAGGTCATTTTCAAGTCCAAATTGTAGCCACAACAAAGAAGTCTGAATCTGTCTTCCAGCCCGAGCACTATTTAGTGTTTGGCCCATATCTAGAGTTCTAGATGTCCAAATCACCTGAATTTTTTACACAAGAAATCTGAGATAATTTACTATAACTTTCATGTTTTGATTGACTCCAATTTTGACATTATCAATGATGTTTTGGGCAGACAAGAGAAAATAAGGATTGTCACCAATTCAAGAGTTGGTCACCCACTCATCAATTAGTCATCAAATCAATAGTTTTCAATTTTGGCCTATAAAAGGAGGCATTTGCCATGCATTTAGGCATCTTGGTTTCCAGATCAAGATCATGCTCTTGCTTTCTCTCTTTGTATTTTTTATAATGTTTATGCTTCGCTTTCATTAATATCAAGTTTATACCTTTCATTTCCTTTCCTTTACTTGGTTAACTCTTATCTTATTTATGTTCTTATTTTGTTTATTTATTTTTCTTTCTTTCATTATGTCTAGATAAGTTTATTATATCAAGGTGAAAAGGTTACACTAATGGTGTAAGAATAAGTATAGTGTAAACTTAATATGAACTTTAATGTTTGATACTAACATGTTTTATATTTGTTATCTTGTTCACTCTTTAATACTTTGCTTGTTAAATGACTAATCTTGATTTATGTTGTATAACACTTGGTACAACAAATACTTAGCACTTTCATAGCCCATACTGTTTGGTATAACCGACACCTGAGCTATGAAAGGATTAAGTTTAGGGGCCCTACTATAGTTTTCTATGTCTCTTGAAAAGAAAAATAAAATACTTGTTTTCTTTTTTAATTTTGGTCCTTGTTCTTTTAATTGTTTTCTTTTCAATAAATTTAAATTATTTTTCATAAAATTGATGGTTAATTCACACAAGAAACACTCTTAGGGTGTGTTTGGTATTGTAGTATTTTTTGCAGTTATGGTTTGAAAAAAAAACTAGTTTAGAAAAAAACATTTTTAGTTGTAGTTAGTTTGATAAAATATATGTTTAATTAAAACAATGGTTGAGATTGATGTTGAATAAAAAGCAGTTTAAAAATATTTTGTTAAAATTGTGTTTGAAAGTGATTGTGAAAATAAAATGACTAAAAAGACATGTATTAATTTTTTATTTTTTGAATTAAAATATTATAGATTGGATTATTAATGCATCATGAAACCAAGAATCATTCATCAAGGTTTTACTTTTATTGTTCTACTAAACTATTTACAATTCTATCATGTATAAAATTTATTTGGATGACGATTAAATTATGCAAATGTCACATCATCTTGCAACTTCCTTCTAATGTAGTTATGTAGTGCCATTGATGCACTATAATTTGAACTTGAGTTTTATATGGATAATCGTACATGTTTTGTAAAACTCTTCACCTTTGTTTCCATACTCCAAATTTATATTTTGTCACATTACATAGTGATGAATGTATATGATTAAATACTTATTCTTGACTTTTTAGTTGCCCACGACACCGAAAATCTTATAAGTGATAACTCTCACCTTTAAATGGATACACACACACTCATTTTGTTGACTTTGGGTTCACGTATTAATATTTACATATTTTGATGATAACAATTAAATAAAATTGGACTAATGATATGTTTGGTTGAGAATAAATTTAAACAAATTATATATGAAGAACATGTCAATAACCATGAAGAATTAAATGTAGAAATTAATCAGCATGTCCATGATGCAAAACAAATGAAGACTTAGTTCTTAAAGATTCATTTTAGTGGAAATTATCTAAATTTTTATATCTTATTTGATATTATAAATTAAAATGAATTCACACATTCCATATTGCATGTATTATAGGATTGATATACATTTAGTTGGTTTAAAATTCACTAGGTTTAAAACTGTCAAATTTAGATTTTAAGTTGAATCAGTCGACCACTTGGTTATACCAAGTGAATCAATCAACTGCTTATTCATTAGGATGAACACTTGGAAATCTTGCAGGAATCAATTGATTGATTGGCTTCACCAATCTGAACTAGTCAACTATTTGATTTGTTAGAGGAATAATAACAACTATAAAATGACTAATTTTTGCTAGAAACATATATATAGCGTGTCTAATTATAGGATTAGATACATAATCTAAACATATATTATATACAAGCTATTTTAATAGCAAAACAAAAATCAAAATCATTAATCCTTAATTATACTCATCTATGTGTATTAAAACCTTCATATTTTTACACAAGAGTATACATTTTCATTCTCACAACATTTAAACATTATTAAATCCCTTAAGTGTTATTAACTGACCAATAGAGATCATAGATTCTCAATTATAAAATCTATTCTATTAAGTGAATATTTTATTACTACAAAATCACACTTGTAAAAACTTGAGTTTGGATAAACTCTTAGTATGAGTGAGATATTGTCACCAAAAAAAAATATTGAGAATGAAACATCTTTAAGTGGTGTATAAGTTTGGTGTGGATTCATCAAGGACATTGTATCTTTAACTTATATTAGTAAAATAATATAATACTCAAGTACGACTAGTATTTAAGGTGTGAATATAGGCTTTCTAGATCACGTTAAAAACTAAGTTTGCAATCTCTTTTTCTTTACTTGTTTATTTTAAGCACTTTAATTATATTAATGCTTATTGTGTTTATTATGCGTAATATGCTTAATTAATTTAAATTGCATTATTTGTTAATAATAATGGAACACCTAGTTCACCCTCTAGGTGTTATTGTTTTCTTGATCCTAGAACAATACATTTAGATATCTAACATCAACCAAATACCACTTCTCTTTAATTACAAACAAATTATGAATTTGTAATTAATTAGTAAATAAAGATGCAATTTACTATAGTTAAGTTAGCATTCATTTTTTACCATTTAACTAACTTTTGGTGGTTTGGAAAATCTTATATTGGTATTGTCAATAACCTTAAAAAAAAAAAAACATATTATGGGCAATGCCTTTTCATCCTGCCTAAACAAATGTAAATTGCATGTCAAAACTATGCAGCCATTACATTTTGTTGTGGTACTTCTTTTTTACTGATAAATGAAATTTTATTTTTTATAGATATATAAGCAGTGTGCCATCAATCATACCAACACAATTTTACATGAAAAACAATAACAATTAGATTGTAAGTAGTTACCAATTTATTGAAAACAATTAATATTTGGCGTTAACAATAAAGAACAATATTTGTGTAACCTTGAAATGAAGCATATATCTAGGATTCATTGTAATTTCTCGTGGAGTGTTTGTAAAATCAAGGTCATCTAGTTTTATAACATCTACCGTGAATAAATATACTGCTTTTAGGACTTATTTAATGCATCTACTAATAGTTTCACTTGAATGTTAAAATCTTTTCTAAACTTGTCGATATGACACCCCTAATACTATTGTATATACATTTTGACTAATGTTCATCCTTCTTGTAGGTTTTAACCAATATTGTTGATTAGTACTTAAAAGTACATTTTTATCAAGGTTTTATATTATCATTTTACACTTGAAGTATCACTAATTTCTTATCTAAAGCATGTTTATAATAACAAGTTTGATACCATAAGATATCTTTAATTTATGATAAATATTTATTCTAAATCCAGGCCTATCATATAAATGAAATGATTGATTGATGAGCTGAAGTACTAAAATTGAAAGGACAAAAAAAGGATGAAGCTTAGAAAAGAGATGTTGGTTTAGTCCAAATTAGAACACTGTTCAGTAATTGAATCATAACTAGAGCTATAAAACTTGGATTTAGGTCTAATTTATATGGATGAAAAGCTAAAATATAGGCCTAAAACTTTCATGCAAAAGGCAAGACTCAATTCCGCTGTTTGGAAGTACAAATCTTAACAACAATGTAGAAGTCTGAATCTGTCCTGCAACTCAAACACCAACAACAATGTAGAAGTCTGAATCTGTCTTGCAACTCCAACACCGTTAAGTGTTCAACCCATATCTTGAGTTTTAGAAGTCCAAATAACCTCAATTATTTTTTTTTCCTGAAAAGTTGAGATAATTTCTTAGAACTTTCATGAGTAAGGTTGGTTCAAATTTTGCTATTATCAATGACATTTTGTTCAGACAAGAAGATAAGGATTATCACTAAGTCAAGATGTGGCCACCCGATAGTACTTAAAGGTGTATTTTTATCAAGGTTTTATATCATCATTTTACACTTAAGTATCAATAACTTGTTAACTAGAGCAAGTTTTATAATAATAAGTCTGATAAAATCAGATACCTTTAATTTATGGTAAATGCTCATTTTAAATGCAGATATTCTCACAATTCAAAAGATTGATTGTTATGATTGCTTCATAATGAGAATAATGAGAATAACTGTATTAGAACACTAAGAGACCACATGAATCCAACAAACCATCATGCATAGTTTCCCCCTCTGATGCATCTCATTTTAATTTTAAGCCATGTATTATTCAACTTTTATCTTCTTTTCATGAATTAGATTTAGAAAATCCATACTTACATTTAAGAAAATTTGAGGAGGTATGTACCACCTATAATGACTCAAATTGTAGTGTGAACACCATCAGATTAAAGCTTTTTTCTTTTTCATTAAAAGATAAAGTTAAAGCATGATTACAAAATTTGACACCAAGATCCATTCATGCTTGGGATGAAATACAACAACAGTTTTTAAAGTTTTTCTCTTCTCATAGAACAAACTCTTTCAAAAGACAAATCACCACTTTCACTCAAAAACCAGGAGAAACATTTTACTAATGTTGGGATAGGTATCGAGACTTGCTTAATACTTGCCCTCATCATTGTTTTGAAATATGGAGATTGATTTTATATTTTTATGAAGGGTTAACACCTAAAGATAGGCAAATGATGGAATTGATGTGCAATACAACTTTTAAAGATAAAAATCCAATGAACACTCAACCAATAACTGTCCAACTTTGCCTTTTTTCAGGGAATGCCTCCATGAATAAGCCCATGTTTTAAACAGTTTTCAAAGGCTCAGACATAACCCATACTCGTAAACATACAACCTTTATTGGAGAAATCACCCAAATTTCAATTGGAAGAGTGATAATAATAATACATAAACTTCACAACCACCGTTTCAAGCATACCATAATTTTCAAAATTCTCATGGATATGCACCTCCTTATGCTCCACCTCCTAAAAGAAATCTTCAGAAAACATTGCATGCATTCATTGAAAAGTAAAAGATAATCAATACTCAACTTGCTCAAATCATGATAGATTTTAAAGATACTCTTGCAAAATTGACACTACTCTCAGTTTTTAAGAGAAAAGCAAGTTTCCATCTCAACCACTACAAAACTCCAAGGGGCAATACAATGCAAATGCAAGTAGCTCTGAAAGCTAACATTTGGATCAGTCATGACTCTTCATAATGGTAAGGTTATTGAAAAACCCATTTTTGAACCATGTGAGAAAGATGATGAGTCAATCTCTAAGGTTAAGGAAGGGGTTGAATATGAATATTACAAAGAAAAAACTGATTCCTCGCCAGCACCTTCATTTTCTCATGCCATGACCCAACAAAGAAAAGTCAATCATAACTCTAAAATCTTTAAAACTTTCAAATAGGTAAGGATCAATATACCTTTGATGGAGGCTATCTAACAGGTTCCTTTTTCTACTAAATTTTTAAAAGATTTGTGTACAATGAAGAGAAAACTGAATAGGAAAAAGAAAGCATTTTTAGCCGAACAAGTAAGAGTCATTCTTGAGAACAATAATGCTTTGAAATATAAAGACCCTAGTTGTCCTATAATTTCTTACTTTATTGGAGAACATAAAATTAAAAGAGTGTTACTTGATCTTGGAGCTAGTGTGATTTACTTTTATATTCAGTTTTTCTTACAATTTTTAACGTATTGATTAATTGTAGGAATAGACTGATGAAGCTATTATTTGAAAACATGACATAGGAGATGAATATTTTCAACATTTGCAAGCAACCTGAAGATGATAATGATTTACAAGAAGTAGATCTTATTTATGAATTAGTTTATGATAATTTGAATCTACCATGAGTAAAATAGAGTTTGATGAATCTGAAGATCCACCGCATCCCCCATCCGATAGCACACCAATTGGTGATTGCTTTACTAACGAATCCTTACTTTCTTTTAGTACTCGGGCTGGAAGACAGATTCAGACTTTTTTTTTGTTGCTACAATTTGGACTTGAAAATGTCCTTTTTAAGTTTGGGCTCCATATGAAAGTTGTAAGCCTACATCCTACCTTTCTATCCATATAAAGTAGACCTAAATATGAGATCTACAAGTCCAGATATGACCAAATTACCGAACAGTGTTCTGATTTGGATTGCACCGACATCTCTTTTCTAAA
>NW_011500757.1:68949-83843 GCF_000495115.2 Populus euphratica | reverse complement strand
TAAGTAAAGGAAATGAAATGAAAGGCATAAATAAGATATTAATGAAAATAAAACTTAAGCATTACAAAAATACAAAGAGAAAAAGCAAGAGCATGATCTTGATCTGGAGACCAAGATGTCTAAATGCATGGCAAATGCCTCCTTTTATAGGCCAAAATTAGGAATTATTAATTTGATGACTAATTGATGAGTGGATGGTGAACTCTTGACTTGGTAACAATCCTTATCTTCTTTTATATACCCAAAACATCATTGATAACGTCAGAATTAGAACCACTTAAGAATATGAAATTGTAGAAAATTATCTTAGCTTTCCAGGAAAAAAAAAAGGGAGGTCATTTGGACTTCTAGAACTCCAGATATGGGCCAAACATTGAATAGTGTGTGGACTGTAGCACAGATTCAGACTTTTTTGTTGTTACTATAATTTGGACTTGAAAATGAACTTTTTAAATCTTGGATCTATATGAAAGTTGTATTCGTATGTCTTACCTTTCCATCCATATAAAATAAACCTAAATCTGATATCTACAGCTCCAAATATGACCCAATTACCGAACAGTGTTCCAGTTTGGACTGCACTAACATCTCTTTCCTAAATTTGGCCATCTCTTTGTTCTTTCAATTTCAGTTCTTAAATTCATCAATCGATCTTTTCATTTATATGATAGGCCTGCATTTAAAATAAATATTTACCATAAATTAAAGATATCTTATATTATTACATATGTTATTGTAAAATATGCTTTAGTTAAGGAGTTATTAATACTTCAAGTACAAAATGATGATATAAAACCTTGATAAAAATGCACTTTTAAGTACTAATCATACAACAAATACTTGGTACTTTCATAGCCCAAACTATATGGTATAACGAATACATATACTATGCAAAAAACTTGATTTGTTGTTAACATAAGTTATAATCATGAATGCATGATAATATTTACAAGTATTTGCATTATTCAGATAAGATAACTAATGTAATCATGTCAATAATTTATAATCCATTTGGAACCTCCTTTATGTGTGGTTTTCAATTGAGTAATAAAAAGAGTTTATATTATACTTATTTGAAATATTATTAGTTGATCATCTATCCTTAACATTTATTTTTTATCATTATTTGATCCTCACATCGATCTTCTATCTTAAAATTTTCATCAACTTTTTATTCTTCTTTTTATTATTATTATCACTATTATTGTTGTTGGTGGTAGTAGAGTTGTTGTTATTTATAATTTATACAATTGTTATTGTTATTGTTGTTGTTATTATTTATAATTTATACAATTATTGTTGTTGTTGTTGTTGTTGTTTTTGTTTATAATTTGTTTTTATTATTTCGACACTCCTGCACTTTGAAAAAGATATTAATTTTTAGTCATGTCAATGATGGTTTTTTTTTTTAATGGTGGAGGAGGTGCTAGGTTTATTTGGATCAATGATATTCAGATGGTGGCTATTTCATCACTATTGATAGAAGTTATGGTTGTCGTTGGCAATGAGAGGTAAAAAGAATATAGGCTATCATAAAATAAAATAAAAAAAACTCGGCTTGGATTCTTTTTTGGGTCCAAGTAAAAAAAATAATCTCCTTGTTTCTTTTAAATAATTAGTCCATGACTCTTTTTTAAACCATAAAGAGCCTCAACTAAAAGTAGCTATAGCTTTTTTAAGTACATGTGGTAAAGGTTCAAGAGAGGGACAATGAATAAGGGTATTTTGTGTGGTGAGTAATTATATGTGGTTCTTTTTAGCTCTAACTCGTTTTCTCTTAAAATTTCTTTCCCTTTTATATTTATTGTACAAGATATTTATAAACAAAACAAATTTGTCATTTTCCTCCTAATTACCTGGTCTCCAAGTAAACTCAATGACCAAGCAACTTAAAATCACTTTGGTCTCTAGTTTTTTATTTTATTTGTATTTTTGGTTTCTTTGTCCAATTACCATTCAGTTGCATTCACCTATTTCTAATAGTCTCTATGTTTTCTGAGAAAACTGTCTTCTATGATACTAATTCTACCTAGATCCCAATAGGCTCTGATACCAGTAAATCGGGATTGTAAGATAATTTTTATGATTTTGTGTTTTTGAATCAATTTAAATGTGTTTTGAGTTGAGGAATTGATTTATTAACATTATAAGGATGTTTAATATAAGTTTTTAAGTGAAAATAAATTTTTAAATTCAAAAAACCCCAACTTGATTTTTTGACCACATCTTTAGTGGTAGGAAATTGGACAAACAAACTACAAGTTGTCTGCTTTTTTAAAAAAATAAACATAATAAAAATATTTATAATTTATCATTATATTTTATTAACTTTGAGATAAATAAGTTGTATTTCCATGATATATTTATGAAAATAAAAATTATATGTACTCACCAACTAATATAAACTTTCAAAATAAATAAAATATATAAAATAAAAATTATAAACAAGATAAAATATTTGCATGTTTATTTATCTTTTATCAATTTTCTAATTCAGTTTTTAATTATCACTCATAATTCTTTTTTATGATTTACCTAATATATCTTTAAATTCATTGAGTTAAACACATGGATTATTTTATTATTTATGAATTAATAAATTTAATGATCCTATAAAAAAATATTCATAACACTAATGCCTTATCTTTATACGTTAAAAGGATAGCTTGAATTCTTATCCATAGCGTAATACATATAAGGAGGCTAGTATAGTATTGAAATAGAGTGAATTTCAACTCTTTTTTCTAAGGCAGCCAACTGTTTCAAAATCAGGAAACCCAAAAAAATCAAAATCAAAACTCTGAGAGAGACCATAAAAATTAACAATTGAGTATTAATTACCTTTTGGAGGTGTACGGTTATATAAGATTTTCAAGTCACCAGACAAAAAGTGAATCCACGGATTGTTGTAATACCTCACATATCTCTATAATTATCTGCAAAGTGTTTTTTAGCGGCTGCTTATATATATATAAATCAGTATATAGGTTGTAACCTGTCACCTGATCTTTTAAAATTATTCTTAAATATAACAATGTCATGTACTGACTTTATATTGGTATAAAGCCTGTTAAAATCTAGATAAAATTAATATTATAAAAGACAGTTTTCTTAGAGAACATAGAGACCACTAGAAATAGATGATTGCAACTGAATGGTGTAAGTCCCGTTAAAATTCTAGGGCAATAAATTCATATAATCTGCAGCCTGTTTTCTAGTTTATCTTTCTTCTTAATAGATTCTGTTTTCTATAGAACTACCTCTACTTCCGCCTCCTTTACTTCTGACTCTTCTGAAAGCAGGAAAATTATACAAAGTGAAGAAATAACTATTGAAGACTTTACAAAAAACATTGATGACTAAAAAATCCCAAAAATTTCTCAAACCCAGATTTACCAAAAATCTAAATATGATATTTTCAAAACAGATTTCACTATTAAAATTGAGGAACGAGATATTCACTTCACAAAACCATTTGAAACCATACAACTCCTCTCTCAGAAGTCTTTACAAAAACATTTAGCCAGAAACTATAAATACATCCATGTTGGTCTTGTCCAAGTCGAAATAAAACCCCTTACAAAAGAAGGCCTAAACACCTCCATCCTTCCTGTCCTCCGAGATGCTAGGTTTCAAAACTTTCAAGATTCTCTTCTTAGTTCCATTGAGTATAGCCTTTGTAGCGGCCAAGTATCTTTCGACTGTTATCCAAACATAACCATATCTCTTAAAGATAAGAATATTTTGTAGAGTATGTTACTCCAAATCAAAACTCATAATTATGATATGTTTGAAGGTTATATATATATATATGATGATGATGATAATGAATCATGATTTATAAATTGAGGTAAATACCAAATATAAGAGTAAAATTGTAAAAAAAAAAAAAACCTGATAACCAGAAAAAAAAAACAGTACTTACATTATTGTAATTAAATATAATTTTAATGGTAGTTATTCTTACACAATTCGCTTCTTACATCCCTCGAGAATAGTCCCTTTTTTTGCGCCATTTCTAATGGGATTGAGTCACGACAACATCACAGTATATGGATAAGATCACACAAGAAAAATCATCTGATTAGGAAACACACTCTATCCAAGACGTTATCTAATTTTACTAATTACTAGATTAGGAAAATATGGACGAAAATCATTCCTATTTTATTCTAAACTAATTAAAATTTAATTGAATGAAAAACAAATGCAGATACAGATAATCTCTAAGGATAAAGTTACCTAAAAAAATATAAGCTTAATTAATTATTTTTTTTAATTAACATGAATATTTAAATAACCTCAATGCTCATTCATTAATTCTACAAGTTTTAAAATTAATTATATAATTTCTAGTAATTATTAATAATTATTTTATTTAAATTTAAAATTACATGGAAAGAAATTTCTTGATTTCAAATTTTTATTATTAGACCATCTAATAAATAATTTTAATTAATTAATTAATTCTCATATATATGTGTGTGTGTGTGTTCATAGCTTAATCTTTCATCTATTTCACAATTTGTTTTTCTATCATAAATAGAAAAAGAAAAAGAAATGAGAAATTGTTGAGATGGAAAAATGACGAAATATTTTTCCGGTAAGGCTTAATTAATCAATTTCAATAAACTACAAGGACTGAAGTTTACAGTCACGAAATGTATGGACGGATGGCCACGACGTAATAGGAAATAAAACCAATATTCGTTCTTGGAGTCCCCGACACTCCTCCCTGTCGCAACTGTCCTTATTTCTCCTGAACAGACCGCGACGGCAACGCTGTGATTTTTGAAAGAAATACAGAAGAAATGGAAGGTGGTGTTAAATTGGACAAATGGGGTTACGAGGTCAACACTTCCTCGGATGCTTGCATCTCTGCCATCAACTCTTATTACCACCAGGTCTGTCTTCTTTTCTCTATCTCCACTTATTAATTGGATTGCCAGAGAGAAAGAGAAAGAGAAAGAGGGAGTTTCTTTTTTGGGTTGGTGTTGATTCTTGGCTATATGAAGGTTCTTAGTTATGGAAGAGAGAGGCGTGTGATTTTGGAAGCTACACTTCATGACAAAGACTGCGTGTTAGCCAATATTATGGCAGCTCATTACCTCTGCTCATCTGCCAATCCTTCCCGAGCTTCTTTCCATATCCAGGCTGCAAACTCTCGACTTGTAAGTGTTTTTCCCACTGTACTCATGTACGGCCTTTGTCTTTTGATGGGATGTTTCACCTGTGAAATTTCTTTTAACAAACAGGAAGAAGCCACCCCTTATGAGAAAGCAGTTTTTTATGCTCTTAATTCTTTGATTTGTGAGAATAGAGATGATGATGTTGCTCTTCAATTTCATTCTAAGGTAGCCTACCCTTTCACCCCCTCTATCCTTAAAACTAATCTGTTAATGCATTTTGGCCGTGAGAGAAAATCCCTATTCTTCCTTAATGCCTTCAAAAAAGGGGGGCTTTTTCTAAATTTATTTTAGCTTAAGTCTTTTTTTTCCTTGGTTACATAATTTAAATTATAATGCTAATTGAACACTGTTGTTAAATGATTTTTATGGGCTTTAATCATACAACCTCTAATTTCATTTGATGCATACATTTTATTTTACAGCTCCTCAATGATTACCCAAGAGATCTAGTTACTCTTAAAAGAGCTCAAGTTTTATGTTTCTACATGGGTAGACCTGACCTGTCCCTGGACCTTGTGCAACAGGTTCATTTCTGTCCAGATAGCATAAGGTATATTTTATTATCAACCACCTTGGGGTTAACAAGACTTTTCATTTCAACAGGTTTTACCCAGAAACCAAGAAGAAGATTATATACATGGCATGCTTGCGTTTCCATTATTAGAGCTGGGCCGAATGGCTGATGCTGAGGAAGCAGCAAGAAAGGGATATGAGATCAACAAGCAAGATTACTGGGCACAACATGCTGTGAGTTCTCATCATCTTAGTATGATGCAGGACATGATATCTTGCCTTTTTATTTTTTTTTCCACCATAGTGAAACATACTATTTTTCTCATTGTCATGGATAAATTTTAACTCGTCTTTTAAGAGAGATCAGGAGTATGAGTTTGGTTTGGAGTGACTAAGTACCATATGAAAGCAAGAGCTAGAATGGACCATCCTTTTGAGTGTCAATTCTTGTGCAGATGTGTCATGTCCTTCAATATCAATGCCGTTTCAAAGATGCAGTAGACTTCATGGAAGAATGCTCATCTTCATGGAGTTCTTGCTCATCATTTATGTATGTATAAAATGTTCTAGTATAGAAATGAGATGCTATATGTTATTATAAATTTCCTAATGGCTTTCTTCAATGCCATAATTGGTGGCATCACTGTTTCAATCAACAGGCTGACACATAATTGGTGGCATGTAGCTCTTTGTTACTTGGAAGGTCATGCATCAGCGAGAAAAGTTTTAGAAGTTTATGACCAACATATCTGGAAAGAGCTGGAAAAAGCTGATGCTGTGCCTCCAGAAGTATGTTATTCTGCTATCTGTTCAAATTTCACCCTCATTTTGTGCGGAAGTGGTCTTACTTTTATTGTGTATTCAGGTGTACTTGAATGCTCTGGGTTTGTTGTTGCGTGTGTATCTAAGGGGTGAGCTTGACATCTTTGAGGACCGTCTGAAGACTTTAGCTTCCTGCATAACGGATCAAGTAAGTTATATTTGTTTTAGTGTAAGAACCATAGAAAAAGTAACTAGTCAATCAATGAATGATGTCTGCTTACAATTTGATTTGTTGGAATATAGTTCTCATGAAACTTTGCAAAACATGTCTGAATGATCATCTCTACTTTATTCTATATGAGAGATCATAAAAGTCTGAGATTTTCTGTGAAGGCTTATTTCAAGATTTTTGTATCCTCACACAGTCCGAAACAAAAGGCTGAATTTAGTGACTAATAATCTTCTGTTGTTATAACTTCATTATAATAGACCACCCTGTAACTATAACTATAATCACTATAACTGAAATGAACAACATGAAAATATAGTTGTTATTGAAAAGATTAAGTTTCAGAAATCAAAGGTAAAAGCATGCAAATTGTGCTCTTCATATGGAAAAAGAACCCCCTTTCCCTGGATTTGGCAGTTTTATCTTCTAGATATATGAATCCTTACAGGTTTGCAGGACAATTAGCTGTGTCTTCTGCGCTGGATATGCTGACACAGACGAGTCCTGGATTGTGCTTCAGCTATCAGCACCTTGCATGCTATTGTTTTGTTTTTCTATTGTCTTGTGTGTGCATACTGTCTCTCCATTATCAAACATATAATACAAGAATCAGGAGCTAGCATCTACATGCCAAAGGAGCGGATGGAACAAAATTTCTTTTAACTAACCCTGGGAGTGAAGTTTGCACAGTTGAAGACTTTGACTTTAATTAAAGCGCTAAACTCCAATGATAATTTGTTTTGAGAGGCATTTTTCATGCTTTCACGAGCAATTATGTTTAAATACCATTGGTATGCATATGGGCACGTATTTTTCATGTTACTGTTTGTGTTGTCTGATTATTCTGTGGTACTTCTATGTGCATTACAATTTCTAGGCCAATTGGTATTTAGAGTGGCACCTTGATGTGTTGATATTATGGGCCTTGGCTAAAACTGTTGAACCTTCAAAGGCAGAAGATTTACTTGAGGGCTTGAAATCCAGGTAGAAGCCTGTGCTATCTTTATACATTTTCGTGCATGGCCCTACATTATTGTAATCTCATCATCTTTTTCAGAATTCATAAGATGAGCAAGAAGAAGCAACAAAGAATGCAGAAAGTGATTCAGGTTTGTTCTGATTGCTGCTTCTCTTACTATTTTTGTATCACCATTTATACAATTTCATGTTAGTAGCTGGTAAGATACCTTTGGATGCAACTAGGTCACATCCCAAAGATGCAGTGAACCCCCATCCTGGAGGGGTATGGATGTTGACCATAATTAGAATATATAACCTTTTTCCTCTTTTCTTTGTTTGTAACAAATGATCAGAAAATTGAAACAATTGTAAACTCCCTTTGGTTCTATGTTAACGTGGTGGTTACTTTTCATAAATCTGTTGCTATTGCTTTCTTCAGATGCTTTTTGAAAGGTGTTTTTGAGATATGCAAGGATTTCACTTTCCCGTTTTATCAGCTTGCAGAAGCCTTATTCGAGTATGGGAGGGGTAATGACAAGCAGGCATTAGATTTACTTGATTCAGATTTTGATGCCAATGATTGTAAGGTAATATTGTCAAGTTGATTCATGTGTTTTGATCAGCTGTATTTAGACATTTCAATTAAAAGATGTTAATTTTACTGTCCTTTGTGCTAGATGCTTGGGGCATCAGATGAACAACTTGATGTATTTAATGAAGTCTGGTGCAGCATGTTACTAAATACTGGACAAGCCGCCAAGGGTACATACGTTTGACATCCCAAACCTCCTATTTCTGCAATTTAACTTCATTGTGGCTCTTCTGACTTCTTTCTTGAGTTGTAGCAATAGGAGTAGTGGAGAAGTGGATCAAGAAAAGGGAAGGAATCCCATTCATGTGGCGCTTATTGGTATAGCCCTGACTTGTATGCGGAGTTTATTTTAAGGATAAAATGATCTGGATGAGTGACAATTTCATGACCTATTGCAGGAGAGAGGCTATGCAATGACAGGCAATCAGGAAGCAGCAACAGTTGCTGGTGAGAAGGCTAGGGCCTTAGAAGCTGCACATTTTGTTCAGGTGGCATGAAAGATGGATCATCAATCTACCAACTATGCATGTGGACATCTTGTTACATACATGAATTCTACTCGGCTATAGCCTTGCTTCGTAACTGTGTGAATTACAGATGAAATACGTGTAACCTTTGTTCCATCGTTCCTAGCTATCCTTTATCTGCATCCCATGATTCCATCTTAATCAGGGGAGAACAATGAAAAGGAAAAGGTGAATCGATGAGCCTGTTTGTCTGAAGACTGAACTAGATAAAGTTACCATAGCGTGAAAGCAAAAATAAATGCAATCAATATTTTGGTTGATCAGTGGGCTTATCAGATATTTTGACACAGATGGGATAATAATAGAGCATGTATTCAATCATATCATACACCATACGCTAATAATAGTTGATGAGGGTGTGCAACAGAAAAGGCAAAAAGATTAAACTTGAAATGAAGAAGAAATGATTGCTTGTGAAGTCATTGTTGTGACAGCAAGCTTCATCCGAGGATTGGAAGTGGAAGGTGGGAGGGATTTTTGGTTTTTGTTTGTCACAGCAGATTAGGTTTCTCTCATAGAAACATTTTCATCAGAAATTAATACGTAACATTTTTGTTATATCAGAAAGATGACTTTGTGCAATTGCAGTTTAGTAACTTGATCAGAACAGAGCCAAAAAGGATGAGCTTGCAACAATTCTAGGACTCCTTGCTACACCCAGAACGAACTTTCATACTCCATAAAATATGCATGGTTTCCTCTTCATAGTTGCTGTGATGAGAGCAAAATTGACAATTGAATATTTGGATAAACTGTAAAGACAGCTAACTACTTACAAGGCATGGACATCTTCTCTTCATCATAAACTACACGTGTCTGTAATCAAACCAGACAACATAAAACGCCCAACTATGACTAGCAGTCAGGTCAATCAAAAGCCCCAAACCACACCAATCAACAACTGATCTCCCCACACCAGAGCACAGCCATGCCCACATCATAATCAAAACCTTCAGCCATGCCAACTCCTTCGCACAACTGCCCACCAGATAATGCAGATATGCTGTGATGGTTCTGATTCCGGTCGTGACAATTTACTTAATGCCCAATCATTCGGCTTCGAATCCGACTCAGCTCCTCCACAACCTCCCTTGAATCTGGCCGATCATCCTTGTCCGCCGCCACACACCTGAAGGCCAGCTCAGCCACGGATTCAATACCGTTCATAGTTTCCCCATCAACACCTAAAACAGGGTCAACAACCTGACGAAGCAGACCCATTTGGATTTTGGATACTACAAGATCAGCCAAAGCCATCTCCCTCTTGTCCCTACTCTGGTCCACTGCCCTCAAACCTGAAACCAGCTCCAACAAAACCACTCCAAAGCTGTAAACATCACTCTTCTCTGTTAACCGGAACGACCGGTGGTAATCTGGGTCCAAGTATCCAGGTGTGCCTTGAGGCCCGGTACAAACATACCCAGATGAAGATGAAGATGTTTCAGGCAAGACTAAAAGCCTTGAAAGCCCAAAATCACCCACTTTGATTCTCATATCTCTCTCTATAAAAATATTGGATGATGTAATATCTCTGTGAACAATGGGTGGTTTAACTGAGAAATGCAAGTACTCTATAGCTAAAGCCGTTTGCAATGCGATATCAAGCCTCACTTGCCACGTTAAAGAACTTTTACGGTGCAAGTTGTTTGTTCCATGGAGGTGGTCAGCGAGAGTGCCGTTGGGGACGTAGTCATACACCAGAAGTAACCCTCTTGGATCACTGCAATACCCGTGAAGTTTAACGAGATTTGAATGATTTATTGAAGATAATATCAAGATTTCGTTGCAGAATGACTTGGTTGAAAATGCTCTGCCAGCGGCTGCAGCTTGGTGGTGCCTGTGGAGGTATTTAACAGCAACGATTCTGGCATCAGAGAGCTGGCCTAGATACACAGACCCAAACCCTCCATCTCCAATTTTACGCTTGGGGTCAAACCTGTTAGTTGAGGATTCAAGCTCCTCGAAGGTGAACGCAGGAGGTAGAAGACTAGCAGAGCGGTGGCGGTGAAGGAACAGTGTCGTTGGGTCGTCTTCTGTTTTCAATGATTTCAATCGCCTATACCTAACAACAATTCCAAAAACCAAAACGGCAATTACAACACATAACACTGCGGAGATGGAGCACAAAATGGCGACTCGGTTTGGGTCATTTTGGTGAATCCATGTAGGTGAAAACCGAGTTCTGGACTGAAAACAAAAGAAATTCTTTTCTGGATCTGAGGAATTGAAGCCACAGATTCCTTTCTTGGATTTGCATTCCCTGCAGCTGGAGAAGTAGGAGTCTTGAGACTCATCGTACTCAACTTGGAACCCGAATTTCAAGAAATTGTCAAGGTACTCTAAGATGTCGGTTTGACATCCCTGCTTTTGGAGACTACGAGGAGTGGCAGATCCACAGTCATTTAGGAGGTTAAGTGGGTTCTTGACGAGCTTACACTCCCAGGGACAGTGGCTGCAGTTTGGGAGATTTGGTGGGGAACAAGAGCGCAGAACAGAAAGCCGAGAACAATAAGAGTCAGAAACTCGAAATGGTGAACCGGAGAGATTGATGGAATGGGCAGGAATGGAAGAAAGATCACTAAAGCAAGTAGCAGCGGGTCTTATCGTTGTTGAGGATGTTAAAGAGGAGAGTTGAGGAGATAGAAGAAGAGAGGAGGAGTTGGGGTCGAAGTGAAGGAGAGCAAAAGAGAGGTTATTGATGGAGATTATGGAGTGAGGAGAAGAGCATTTTAGTTGAAAGAAAGGGTGGCCACAACCAGGTGATAAAGAGAAGGGGAAAGGAGGAGGAGAAGTGGATGCGAATGGAGGGCATGAAGAAGATCTCAAGGATGTATCTTGCTTCGAAGTACATTCATGGAACCGAGGATCTGCTGAAATAATGCTATATAGAGAACAGATAAGCATCAAGATGGAGAGAAGAAGAAAGGAATGGTGGGGTTGTTGAGGCATTACTATGGTTTGGATTGGATTGGTGGAGATGATGATGATGATGATGATCAAGAAAGAGAGATGGGTTCTCGAACTAAACTAAATCTTGCTTGAGATAGTTAGGGTGGATTCTTCTGGTTTCAGTGGAGGCTACTGCCTAGGTTGTCGGAGGAGATGAAAGAGTGACGGAGAAGACAAGTGGGGAGTATCGAGAGAAGTGAAGGAAGGTCACGTGAAGAGAAGTGGAAACATATTAGAGTTGGCTTTTCTGCTCTCTCGATGTGCTTTTGGAATTTTACATCGCTTTCGTTCCTTCACGTGGGTAGTTGGCCTAGGGATGACCTTGGACTCAAGTACTCTACATTACTTTCAAATTATTGCCATTTTATTGGTGAATTTGCAATTAACAAAACTTTTTGATTTCACGATTTATGAGTTATTTTTTCATTTTCAATTTAGTTACCATCCTCGAATCGAATAGAATACGAGAAACTAAAACAATAAGGCGAAGTAATCAAAGAAAAAAATAGGATTGTGTTTGATAATAATATATAAAATAAATTGGTTATTTATTTATTGTGTTTATTTGATTTATAGTTAATAAATTAAATTAAATTAAAATATGAAAATATTTATTTTAATCTTAATAAATATTACTACTAAATTTACATATTTTAAAAATAAATTGATGCTAGTTTTTCTACTTTATTTTACCTTGAATATTAAAATTAATAACCTTACTTATTAAACTTAGAATGTCTTCTAAAACTATTTAAAATTTGATCAATTCAGAGTCTAGATAAATCTAAATTTAAAAAAATTAAAAGATAAATTAATATAATTTGACCTGGCTAAAATTAAATCAAGTGGTAACTTTGTTGATCCAAGCTAAAATTTATGTTAAAAATTTATTGATTTTTTTTTATTAAAACTATGTTTTGATCTTTTTAAGAAAAAAATATTTTTTTAGATTAATTGAATTTTTTTGTTTTATCCCATTGATGGATGGGATATGTTTAGATATGGCAAGATAGATAGAAAAAGAAGTGGGTAAATGTCAACTGACAAAATTGAAGAGAAACTTTACCCCTCGTCCTGAATGAAAGTTTTAGCCAACATACAGATTAGAAGTTTGAATTTATTTTATTTATTTTTTGTGTAAAATAAGTATAATTGTGTGACTTTAACAATATGTGGAGATTTAAGGGATTTGAAAATAAATCATGTTTCTCTTTTTTAGGTGATATTCAACCAAAGCATGTGGAAGAAAAGTAAATTTAATTAATTTAATTATTATGATATCTGGTTTAAATCATGTCTAAATAAATGTATTGTGAATGATTATGATGAGTTAGATGCATAGGAAGTGGAGGAAACCCTTGGTTTCCTATAAGTTCGGTCAAATTTGTCATTAAAGAGGGAAGATAAATTGTCAAAACACATGCATGAAACTATTATGAAAATATGTTTTGAATCTAATTGTGTTGAGTTGACATCAAATTATGAAGAAGAGATAAAAGAAAGTTAACCATGGACAATCAAAATGGCTTTATGACCAAGACAGAAAAATAGGGATTAAGTATATGGAATTAGTTTGCTTTAATATTGATGAATTAAATGAAAAAATGAAAAAAAATAATAATTATAGACCCAGTAAAAATCTATGATACATGTATAGGGTGTACTTGATATGTCTGAGCCTGTCCCACAGATGTATTAGAAATGATACCTTAGGAAAGTATATGGAATTAGTTTGCTTTAATATTAATGAATTAAATGAAAAATGAAAAAAATAATAATTATAGACCCAATGTTACATTCAGTAAATCTATGATACATGTATAGGGTGTACTTGATATGTCTGAGCCTGTCCCACGGATGTATTAGAAATGATACCTTAGGAAGGGTATAAAGCTAAGCAAATTGCTTCTGGTCCAAGAACAGAAGGTTATGTCGGCTGTAAGAGATGTGAATCTGCCTGTCCAATAGATTTTTAATTATTCGGGATCTAGGCATAGGTAGCAATTCATTTTAAAATTTCTTTTAATTACCTCTCATGAGAAAACGATCCTACAAAAAAAATTATACAATACGAAATAACATAAAAACAACCTTAACTCATAAAAAAAAAAAAAGATAGACCGAGTATTCAAGTCATTCTAATCCTGTGATTTTAACTGGTATAGATATCAGAAAAAGACAGGAACGTTATCTTCACAAACAATAAACATAAATAGTCTGTGTGCGTGCGTGTGTGTGTGTATTGTTTTTAAGAAAACGTTTTTTCACAAAAACAAAAAAAAACCGTTAGCTCCCCTGTCATCAGGTCACCAACTTCCTTGGCCTTCCGGCATTGGGTAGTCGTCAGCCCCCATACATGGTCTTATAAATTTGCGAAAACCTGTGTCTTTGGTAAACAGTCTCCCAGGCCTAGTCACTACGACCCCTTTTGTGAGGAGGCACCCCTTCTCTTGAAGTTACAGGGCTATTTCGTTAAGATAGAGAAAGTTTTCTCACACCTCTAGGTATTCTCTACCTACCCACCTGTGTTGATTTTGGGTACAGGTACTCTTTTGTTGAAAGTCATTGAAGCTTTGCCTGAGAGTATGGCATGGGTTACTTTAGTGTCGTAGTGCCTGGTACTCGAACATTGGCTCGAGACATTTTCTCTACCCCTTCTTATCTTGAGGATCCCACCAGAGTGCCTTCTACTTCTAATAGGCCATGAACTAGATTAGAATCATTCTTAACAAGTTTATAATAAGTGATCCTATTTTTTGCTTTGGGTCTAGTAGAGACCAAAGGTCTTGAATAATCAATCCAACAGAACAACTCAAAAGATAAAGAAGTATTGTTAATTTATTCATGCTCGTTCCAAGTTTGAAGTACCATTTGTACAAATAAGAATCTCCTTTGTTATATGATTTCTTCTTCATATAGATAGATATAGGATCTATGGGGAATTACTTAGAAGTATATTTTGTGCAACAGCCCTTCCTATCTTATAAAAAAAGATCCCATGATCTTGAACTTCTCTTACCTAGATAGCAAATTGATTAATACTTAAAAGTATATTTTTATCAAGGTTTTATATCATCATTTTGCACTTAAAGTATCAATAACTCCTTAACTAAAGCATGTTTTATAATAATATATCTAATAATATAAGATACCTTTAATTTATGGTAAATATT
>NW_011500757.1:68349-68475 GCF_000495115.2 Populus euphratica | reverse complement strand
ATGCCCACCAAGTCAAAAGTTGGCCACCCACTCATCAATTAATCATCAAATAAACAGTTTTTAATTTCTGCCTATAAAAGGAGGCATTTGTCATGCATTTAGGCATCTTGGTTTCAGATCAAGACC
>NW_011500757.1:67562-67860 GCF_000495115.2 Populus euphratica | reverse complement strand
AATTATAGATGACAATAACAACAACAACAACAACAACAACAATAACAATAGTAGTAATAGTAGTAGTAGTAGTAATAAAGAAGTTGATAAGAACTTTGAGTTGGAAGATTAACATAAGGATTAAACAATAATAATAACAAATGTTAAGGTTAAAAGATCCACTAACGGTATGTCAAAACAAGTATAGTATAACTCTTATTATTCAATTAAAAACCACACATAAAGGAGGTTCCAATCATATTATAGATTGTTAATATGATTACATTAGTCATCTTATTCGATTAATGCTAATACTTGT
>NW_011500757.1:66271-66401 GCF_000495115.2 Populus euphratica | reverse complement strand
GTATTCCGGTTTGGATTGCACCGACATCTCTTTTCTAAGTTTAGCCATCTTTTTATTGTTTCAATTTCAGGTTTAAATTCATCAATCAATCCTTTTATGTATGTGATAGGCCTGCATTTAAAGTGAATAA
>NW_011500757.1:60127-66173 GCF_000495115.2 Populus euphratica | reverse complement strand
AATGATGATATAAAACCATGATAAAAATGCACTTTTAAGTACTAATCAACTAGTTTATGGGTGATAGGGGAACTGACCTTGTGAATTACATAATATTTTCTCATCAAGTGATAGGCCTGCATTTAAAGTGAATATTTATCAGAAATTAAAGTATCTTATATTATTAGATTCATTATTATAAAATATGCTTTAGTTAAGGAGTTATTGATACTTCAAGTGCAAAATGATGATATAAAACCTTGATAAAAATGCACTTTTAAGTACTAATCAACTAGTTTATGGGTGATAGGGGAACTTACCTTGTGAATTACATAATATTTTCTCATCAAGATCTCAACGGGCTTGTTACAAAAATGCTTTCCCCTATTACCAATCATAGCTCGGGGCATGTTAAAACAAGAGAAAATATTTTCTTTCAAGAATTTGACCACAACTTGATGGTCATTGATTTGAGATGAGATGTAATGGCTCCTACCCATTTAGACACATAATCAATAGCTATAAGTATGAATTGATAACCAAATAAACTTGGAAAAGGTCCCATGAAATCAATCCTCCAACAATCAAATATTTCCAAAACAAGAATAGGGTGAAGGGGCATTATATTACTCCTAGTGAGGTTACCTAATTGTTGGCATCAGTTACATATAACGCAGAAGGCATGAACATCTTTAAATGTATAACACAGAAGGCATGAACATCTTTAAATGTAGTGGGCCAATAAAAACCATACTGCAAGATCTTGGCAACGGTTTTCTTTGAAAAGAAATGTCTACCATAGGCTAATACATGACAAAAATTAATGACCCTTGAAATTTCATGATCAGGGATGCACCGCCTAACAATTTGGTCAGGGCAGTATTTAAATAGGTAGGGGTCATCCTAAAAAAAATACGTACATTGTAATAAAAACCATACTGCAAGATCTTGGCAACGGTTTTCTTTGAAAAGAAATGTCTACCATAGGCTAATACATGACAAAAATTAATGACACTTGAAATTTCATGATCAGGGATGCACCGCCTAACAATTTGGTCAAGGCACTATTTAAATAGGTAGGGGTCATCCTAAAAAAAATACGTACATTGTGTAAGAATTTTTGTTTGTCAAGTTTAGACCAATGAGAAGAATCTGACTTTTGGTTAGGTAATTTGCTATCTCAGCATACCATGGAGAGCCAATATAGGAGACAGTACCTACACAAAATAAATTTTCATCAGCAAAGAGTTCATTTATTGAAAGTTCATCAATTATGGTCTCATCGCTTGAAAGACAGGACAAATGATCAACCATTATATTCTTTATTCCTTTTTTATCTCAAATTTCAAGTTAAACTCTTGGAGTAAGCAGATCCATCGAATCAAACGTGGCCTAGCATCTTATTTTGTAAGTAAGTATTTAAATGTTGCATGATCAGTGAAAAAATAATAAAAGAACCAAACAAATAAGACCTAACTTGTCTAATGCAAAAACCACAGTTAAGAATTCTTTTTCAGTTATAATGTAACTCAATTGAGCATCATTCAAAGTCTTATTAACATAATAAATGACATGAGGCTTCTTATCTTTTCTTTGCTTTAAAATAGCCCCTACTGCAAAATCACTAGCAACACACATCAATTTAAATAATAAAGATCAATCAGGAGTTTGCATGATTGGTGCAGTGGTCAACAACCCTTTAAGCGTTTCAAAAGCTTTTTGACATTATGATGTCCAATCAAATTGGACATCTTGTGATTTTCTTTGCTTTAAAATAGCCCCTACTGCAAAATCACTAGCAACACACATCAATTTAAATAATAAAGATCAATCAGGAGTTTGCATGATTGGTGCAGTGGTCAACAACCCTTTAAGCATTTTAAAAGCTTTTTGACATTATGATGTCCAATCAAATTGGACATCTTGTGACAACAAGTTACATAATAATTTGGCAATGGTCCTAAAAAAATAAATGAATCTTTGGTAAAAACTAGCATGTCCTAAAAAGGATCTCATATTTTTCACAGTCCTAAGGGTGGGTCATTTTTTGAATCACTTCAACTTTTAACTTATCTACCTCTATCCCTTTTGAAGAGACAATATGACCTATGATAATGCCATATGTCACATAAAATAACATTTTTTTTAATTGAGTACAAGATTGCTATCCTTACATTTTTCAAGAACTTTTTCTAAATTTATTAGACACAACTTATAAGAATCCTATAAACTAAAAAATCATCCATGAAAACTTTCAAAAAAATTTCCACCATGTCACTAAAGATACTCATCATACACCTTTGAAAAGTGGTTGGTGTATTACACAAACCCAAGGGCATTCTTCTATAAGCATAGGTACCAAAAGGAAAAGTGAAAGTGGTTTTGTCTTGGTTTTCTAAGGAAATCTCAATTTAGTTGTAACCTGAGTATCCATCAAGGAAATAATAGAAAGCACTTTTGGCTACTCTTTCAAGCACTTGGTCTAAAAATGGAAGCGAAAAATGGTCCTTCCTAGTCACCATGTTTAACTTACAATATTCAATGTGCATACGCCATTCAGTTTGGATTCTTGTTGGCACCAGCTCATTATTTTCATTCTTCACTACTGTAACTCTAGATTTTTTAGGGACAACTTGGGTTGGGTTGATCCATTTTGAGTTTGCAATAGGATAAGTGATACTTACATCAAGTAGCTTAAGCATTTCACCTCTCACTACTTTCTTTATATTTGGGTTTATTCATATTTGCATTTGCCTCACAGATTTAGCCTCTTCTTCAAGATAGATTTTATGTGTACATAAAAGTGGGTTAATTCTTTTCAAGTTAGTAATTGTCCACTCAATTGCTTTCTTGTGTTTTCTCACCTCTCAAAAGTTTTTATTCTTGCTTTATGCTAAGTTTTGATGAAATCACAATAGGATATGATTCATCATCCCTTAGAATGTGTACTTAAGATCACTCGGTAAAGGCTTCCTTTCTAGTTTATAAGATTATACAAGAGATGCCTCAACTTTCACTTGGGCTGAAATCAAAGGCTTAAATGATGGGGTATATTGACCCATTAACATAATAGGCATTGGATCTAGATAAGTCTCGAGTTCTCTTACTTCTTCATCAACACATTCCAAAGACTAAAATATTTCATCATGAATTAAAGTTCTCTCCAATTGATCCTTTATTTATTCTCTCTCAAAGTGTTCTTGACAAACTATTTGGATCAAATCTATCTCTTTAATGTCTATTCACCAATTTATTTGGAGACATTTAATATGTTCATCTCCCTAGTCATATTCCTAAAAGACAGTTTCAGCACCCCATTTCTATAGTTAATTAAAGCATGGGATGTAGTTAGGAAAGATCTATCTAAGATGAATGGGATGGAAGCATTAGATCCTTGACTAGGTGTGGTGTCTAACACTACAAAATTAACAAGAAAGTAGAATTTATCAACTTGGACCTACACATCCTCAACAATACCCCTGAGAATTTTTATTGACCTATCAGCTAATTGAAAGGTGATTTTAAGTAGGTTTAATTTCTCCTAAACCTAACTGTTTGTAAACAGTGTAAGGTATTAAATTCGCACTTGCTTCTAAATCTAACAAAGCTTGGTCTATCTTATGACTTCCAAACATGCATGAAATGATAGGACAACCAGGATATTTGTATTTGGAAGGGGTCTTAAACTGGATGATGGCACCAATATGTTCAGTTAGAAAGGCTTTTTCTTTAACATTCAATCTTCTTCTGATTGTGCATAAGTCCTTAAGGAACTTTGCATAAGATGGGACTTGTTTAATTGCATCAAGGAGTGGAATGTTAACTTTCACTTGTTTAAATAATTCATAGATTTTCGAGTTCATAAGATCATATTTAGGTTTCCCTAACCTTTGTGGAAATGGTGCTTTAAGAACAAATTCTAAATCACTCACTTTGATTTCAATTTTTCTTGAGTCATCTCCTTTCTCACTCATCTCTTTCTCATTTATCTGGCCTTCTTTGTCACTCAAACTCTCATTTGTCACTTGTGTTTTGATTCCCTCTTCACTTTCCCTAGATTTCTCCTCTATAATACCTTTAGGAATCCTAAAACCTACACCTTTGTCAACAATCTTTCCACTTCTAAGGGTAGTGATGGCTTGGACTTGTTCATGGTTTATAGCTTGGACTTGTTCATGGTTTAAAGGTTCCTTAAGTGAGGGTTCATTCATATGTACCTGACCTCTAGGATTGGGCATTGGTTGAGCTGGGATTTTTCCCTTCTCTTGAATGCTTAGTGATTGAGTCAACTTAGTTAGTTGACTTCGAATGTCATCTAAGGTCCTATTGGTCTGGTCTTGGAATTTGTAAACTTGGTTGTTGATTCCTCCTTGCGTTTGCATGAATTGTTGAAGAGTATCCTCTAGAGATTTTTTATAAGATGGTTAGTATATATTATGTGTGGGAGCATGAAATGGTTGAGGTAGAGGTTGAAATGTTTAAGGTACTGAAGAGCCCTTATTTCTCCATCCAAAATTTAGGTGGTTACTCCATCTAAGATTATAGGTATCAGAGTAGGAATTGCTTACTTGGTTTAAAAAGGGCTTTTTAACATTATTTGAATTAAAAGTTTAGCCAAATAACATTTCCTTGAAGGATGGAATGAGAGGACACTCATTTATCCTATGCTCTTTAATTTCGTACACAACACAAATCTTCTTTTGTTGTTCACTCATGACATGCACTTTTTTAAGTTTAAGAGACTCTACTTTCCTAGTCAATGAGGCTAATCTAGCATTGAGGTCATCAATCTCTTTCAATTGAAACTTACCACTTGAATGAGAAATGGTATTTCTAGACTCAACATGAGAAAAGTCTCTCATTGCTTTCTGTTTTCAGTCAATTGATTAAAAAAATTAAAGGCTTCATTTGGTTATTTGTCATAAAACTCCCTATTACACATGGTTTGGTTTTTAAAATCTATGATAAGAGAGTCGTAGAAGAAACTCATTAACCTCTATATTTCAAAACCATGGTGGGAGTAAGCATTTAACAAGTCTTTAAACCTTTTCCAAGCTTGGTGAAATGAATCATTTGGATTAAAAAAATTCATCTTTTGACGTTGTAAGGCTTTCATCCTTTGAGTAGGGAAGTATTTTTTTCAAAAATTCAGCTTGCATTTCCCTCTATGTACCTATAGACCTAGGATGCATGGAGTTTAGCCAAAGTTTGGTTTTATCCTTTAGAGAGAATGAGAATAATTTAAGCAGAATAGTTTCTTCAGTGCATATTCTATCAATAAAAATATTACATACCTCTTCAAAGTCTTTAATGTGTATATATGGATTTTCCATGAAATGTGGGAAGAAATTGGATCATACTCGATTTCAAATTGAAAGCTTGTTGGTTAAAAGACAAGATAATACACAAAGGTGTACTTTATTTAGCCAGATGAAGATTCTCTCTAAGAGTTTGAAAATTAGGTTGATCATTGAATTGTGGATGTTTATTACCTTGAACACTCCATTTACCCTCTACATCTTCAACATTAGTCATAATGAAAAAAATAATATAACAATTATATGAAAATGAAAAGAAAGGAAAAGGAAAAAGAAAAAGAAGATTGCAAATAAAAGTAAATGAAACGTGAAAGATAAAGTAACAGCTCAAAAATAAAAATACAACAAATTAGAAAATTCACACTCTAACTAATAAACAATATTAACAATAATAAACATTAAAAGATAATTATAACAAGCATGAATAAAAAGATGGTAATACCAACCAATCACTTTAAACAATAAATATTAGAAAAGTAATCACAATAAAAAAATGAAATAAAATAAAATAATCAAGAGGTGGTAAAACCAACCTTATAATATAAACAATAAATATTGAAGACTAATTAGAATAGACATTAAAAGAAAAATGGTTGAACCAGCCAAAATCCATTGACATTTGTTATTATCATTGTTTAATCCTTACGTTAATCTTTTCATCTCAAAGTTCTCATCAACTTCTTCCTTTTCTTCTTCTTCTTCTTCTATTATTATTATTATTATTATTACTACTACTACTACTACTACTA
>NW_011500757.1:51610-58004 GCF_000495115.2 Populus euphratica | reverse complement strand
AATTCCGCTCATTTAGACTTCTAGAACTCCAGATATGGGCCAAACACTAAATAGTGTTTGGGTTGGAAGATATATTCGGACTTTTTTGTTGTTGCTACAATTTGGACTTGAAAATGGTCTTTTTAAGTCTTGTACTCCATATGAAAGTTGTAGGCCTATGTCTTACCTTTCCATCCATATAAAGTAGACCCAAATCTGAGATTTACAGCTCCTGATATGACCCAATTACCGAATAGTATTCCGGTTTGGATTGCACCGACATCTCTTTTCTAAGTTTAGCCATCTTTTTATTGTTTCAATTTCAGGTTTAAATTCATCAATCAATCCTTTTATGTATGTGATAGGCCTGCATTTAAAGTGAATATTTATCAGAAATTAAAGTATCTTATATTATTAGATTCATTATTATAAAATATGCTTTAGTTAAGGAGTTATTGATACTTCAAGTGCAAAATGATGATATAAAACCTTGATAAAAATGCACTTTTAAGTACTAATCAACTAGTTTATGGGTGATAGGGGAACTGACCTTGTGAATTACATAATATTTTCTCATCAAGATCTCAACGGGCTTGTTACAAAAATGCTTTCCCCCATTGCCAATCATAGCTCGGGGCATGTTAAAACAAGAGAAAATATTTTCTTTCAAGAATTTGACCACAACTTGATGGTCATTGATTTGAGATGAGATGTAATGGCTCCTACCCATTTAGACACATAATCAATAGCTATAAGTATGAATTGATAACCAAATAAACTTGGAAAAGGTCCCATGAAATCAATCCTCCAACAATCAAATATTTCCAAAACAAGAATAGGGTGAAGGGGCATTATATTACTCCTAGTGAGGTTACCTAATTGTTGGCATCAGTTACATATAACGCAGAAGGCATGAACATCTTTAAATGTGGTGGGCCAATAAAAACCATACTACAAGATCTTGGCAACGGTTTTCTTTGAAAAGAAATGTCTACCATAAGCTAATACATGACAAAAATTAATGACACTTGAAATTTCATGATCAGGGATGCACCGCCTAACAATTTGGTCAGGGCAGTATTTAAATAGGTAGGGGTCATCCTAAAAAAAATACGTACATTGTGTAAGAATTTTTGTTTGTCAAGTTTAGACCAATGAGAATAATCTGACTTTTGGCTAGGTAATTTGCTATCTCAGCATACCATGGAGAGCCAATATAGGAGACAGTACCTACACAAAATAAATTTTCATCAGCAAAGAGTTCATTTATTGAAAGTTCATCAATTATGGTCTCATCGCTTGAAAGACAGGATAAATGATCAGCCATTATATTCTTTATTCCTTTTTTATCTCAAATTTCAAGTTAAACTCTTGGAGTAAGCAGATCCATCGAATCGAACGTGGCCTAGCATCTTATTTTGTAAGTAAGTATTTAAATGTTGCATGATCAGTGAAAAAATAACAAAAGAACCAAACAAATAAGACCTAACTTGCCTAATGCAAAAACCACAGTTAAGAATTCTTTTTCAGTTATAATGTAACTCAATTGAGCATCATTCAAAGTCTTATTAACATAATAAATGACATGAGGCTTCTTATCTTTTCTTTGCTTTAAAATAGCCCCTGCCACAAAATCACTAGCAACACACATCAATTTAAATAATAAAGATCAATCAGGAGTTTGCATGATTGGTGCAGTGGTCAACAACCCTTTAAGCATTTTAAAAGCTTTTTGACATTATGATGTCCAATCAAATTGGACATCTTGTGACAACAAGTTACATAATAATTTGACAATGGTCCTAAAAAAATAAATGAATCTTTGGTAAAAACTAGCAGGTCCTAAAAAGGATCTCATATTTTTCACAGTCCTAAGGGTGGGTCATTTTTTGAATCACTTCAACTTTTAACTTATCTACCTCTATCCCTTTTGAAGAGACAATATGACCTATGATAATGCCATATGTCACATAAAATAACATTTTTTTAAATTGAGTACAAGATTGCTCTCCTTACATTTTTCAAGAACTTTTTCTAAATTTATTAGACACAACTTATAAGAATCCTATAAACTAAAAAATCATCCATGAAAACTTTCAAAAAAATTTCCACCATGTCACTAAAGATACTCATCATACACCTTTGAAAACTGGCTGGTGTATTACACAAACCCAAGGGCATTCTTCTATAAGCATAGGTACCAAAAGGAAAAGTGAAAGTGGTTTTGTCTTGGTTTTCTAAGGAAATCTCAATTTAGTTGTAACCTAAGTATCCATCAAGGAAATAATAGAAAGCTCTTTTGGCTACTCTTTCAAGCACTTGGTCTAAAAATGGAAGCGAAAAATGGTCCTTCCTAGTCACCATGTTTAACTTACAATATTCAATGTGCATACGCCATTCAGTTTGGATTCTTGTTGGCACCAGCTCATTATTTTCATTCTTCACTACTGTAACTCTAGATTTTTTAGGGACAACTTGGGTTGGGTTGATCCATTTTGAGTTTGCAATAGGATAAGTGATACTTACATCAAGTAGCTTAAGCATTTCACCTCTCACTACTTTCTTTATATTTGGGTTTATTCATATTTGCATTTGCCTCACAGATTTAGCCTCTTCTTCAAGATAGATTTTATGTGTACATAAAAGTGGGTTAATTCTTTTCAAGTTAGTAATTGTCCACTCAATTGCTTTCTTGTGTTTTCTCACCTCTCAAAAGTTTTTATTCTTGCTTTATGCTAAGTTTTGATGAAATCACAATAGGATATGATTCATCATCCCTTAGAATGTGTACTTAAGATCACTCGGTAAAGGCTTCCTTTCTAGTTTATAAGATTATACAAGAGATGCCTCAACTTTCACTTGGGCTGAAATCAAAGGCTTAAATGATGGGGTATATTGACCCATTAACATAATAGGCATTGGATCTAGATAAGTCTCGAGTTCTCTTACTTCTTCATCAACACATTCCAAAGAATAAAATATTTCATCATGAATTAAAGTTCTCTCCAATTGATCCTTTATTTATTCTCTCTCAAAGTGTTCTTGACAAACTATTTGGATCAAATCTATCTCTTTAATGTCTATTCACCAATTTATTTGGAGACATTTAATATGTTCATCTCCCTAGTCATATTCCTAAAAGACAGTTTCAGCACCCCATTTCTATAGTTAATTAAAGCATGGGATGTAGTTAGGAAAGATCTATCTAAGATGAATGGGATGGAAGCATTAGATCCTTGACTAGGTGTGGTGTATAACACTACAAAATTAACAAGAAAGTAGAATTTATCAACTTGGACCTACACATCCTCAACAATACCCCTGAGAATTTTTATTGACCTATCAGCTAATTGAAAGGTGATTTTAAGTAGGTTTAATTTCTCCTAAACCTAACTGTTTGTAAACAGTGTAAGGTATTAAATTCACACTTGCTTCTAAATCTAACAAAGCTTGGTCTATCTTATGACTTTCAAACATGCATGAAATGATAGGACAACTAGGATATTTGTATTTGGAAGGGGTCTTAAACTAGATGATGGCACTAATATGTTCAGTTAGAAAGACTCTTTCTTTCACATTCAATCTTCTTCTGATTATGCATAAGTCCTTAAGGAACTTTGCATAAGATGGGACTTGTTTAATTGCATCAAGGAGTGGAATGTTAACTTTCACTTGTTTAAATAATTCATAGATTTTCGAGTTCATAAGATCATATTTAGGTTTCCCTAACCTTTGTGGAAATGGTGCTTTAAGAACAAATTCTAAATCATTTACTTTGACTCTCATTTTTCTTGAATCATCTCTTTTCTCACTCTTTTCTCTCTCATTTATCTCACCTTATTTTTTTATTCAAACTCTTATTTGTCACTTGTGTTTTGATTCCCTCTTCACTTTCCCTAGATTTCTCCTCCACAATACCTCTAGGAATCCCAAAACCTATAGCTTTGTTAACAATCTTTCCACTTTTAAGGGTAGTAATGGCTTGGACTTGTTCATGGTTTAAAGGTTCCTTAAGTGAGGGTTCATTCATATGTACCTGACCTCTAGGATTTGACATTGGTTGAGCTGAGATTTTTTCCTTCTCTTGAATGCTTAGTGATTGAGTCAACTTGGTTAGTTGACTTTGAATGTCAACTAAGGTCCTATTGGTCTAGTCTTGAAATTTATAAGCCTGGTTGTTGATTCCTCCTTGTGTTTACATGAATTGTTGAAGAGTATCCTCTAGAGATTTTTTATAAGATGGTTAGTATATATTATGTGTGGGAGCATGAAATGGTTGAGGTAGAGGTTGAAATGTTTAAAGTACTGAAGAGCCCTTATTTCTCCATCCAAAATTTAGGTGGTTACTCCATCCAAGATCATAGGTATCAGAGTAGGAATTGCTTACTTGGTTTAAAAAGGGCTTTTTAACATTATTTGAATTAAAAGTTTAGTCAAATAACATTTCCTTGAAGGATGGAATGAGAGGACACTCATTTATCTTATGCTCTTTAATTTCGCACACAACACAAATCTTCTTTTGTTGTTCACTCATGACATGCACTTTTTTAAGTTTAAGAGACTCTACTTTCCTAGTCAATGAGGCTAATCTAGCATTGAGGTCATCAATCTCTTTCAATTGAAACTTACCACTTGAATGAGAAATGGTATTTCTAGACTCAACATGAGAAAAGTCTCTCATTGCTTTCTGTTTTCAGTCAATTGATTAAAAAAATTAAAGGCTTCATTTGGTTATTTGTCATAAAACTCCCTATTACACATGGTTTGGTTTTTAAAATCTATGATAAGAGAGTCGTAGAAGAAACTCATTAACCTCTATATTTCAAAACCATGGTGGGAGTAAGCATTTAACAAGTCTTTAAACATTTTCCAAGCTTGGTGAAATGAATCATTTGGACTAAAAAAATTCATCTTTTGACGTTGTAAGGCTTTCATCCTTTGAGTAGGGAAGTATTTTTTTCAAAAATTCAGCTTGCATTTCCCTCTATGTACCTATAGACCTAGGATGCATGGAGTTTAGCCAAAGCTTGGTTTTATCCTTTAGAGAGAATGAGAATAATTTAAGCAGAATAGTTTCTTCAGTGCATGTTCTATCAATAAAAATATTACATACCTCTTCAAAGTCCTTAATGTGTATATATGGATTTTCCATGAAATGTGGGAAGAAATTGGATCATGCCCGATTTCAAATTGAAAGTTTGTTGGTTAAAAGACAAGATAATACACAAAGGTGTACTTTGTTTAGCCGGGTGAAGATTCTCTCTAAGAGTTTGAAAATTAGGTTGATCATTGAATTGTGGATGTTTATTACCTTGAACACTCCATTTACCCTCTACATCTTCAATATTAGTCATAATGAAAAAAATAATATAACAATTATATGAAAATGAAAAGAAAGGAAAAGGAAAAAGAAAAAGAAGATTGCAAATAAAAGTAAATGAAACGTGAAAGATAAAGTAACAGCTCAAAAATAAAAATACAACAAATTAGAAAATTCACACTATAACTAATAAACAATATTAACAACAATAAACATTAAAAGATAATTATAACAAGCATGAATAAAAAGATGGTAATAACAACCAATCACTTTAAACAATAAATATTAGAAAAGTAATCACAATAAAAAAATGAAATAAAATAAAATAATCAAGAGGTGGTAAAACCAACTTTATAATATAAACAATAAATATTGAAGACTAATTAGAATAGACATTAAAAGAAAAATGGTTGAACCAGCCAAAATCCATTGACATTTGTTATTATCATTGTTTAATCCTTACGTTAATCTTTTCATCTTAAAGTTCTCATCAACTTCTTCTTTTTCTTCTTCTTCTTCTTCTATTATTATTATTATTATTATTATTACTACTACTACTACTACTACTACTACTACTATTATTATTATTGTAATTATTGTTATTGTTGTTATTACTATTATTATTATTATTCTTGTTGTTGTTGTTGTTGTTACTATTGTCGTTTATAATTTGTACAATTAACCTCTCTGTGGTTCAACCCCGGTCTTGCCGGGTCATTTATTACTTCGACACTCCTGCACTTGGGAGAAGACAACAATCTTTTGGTCGTGTCACCAAACTTAGAAAAGAGATGTCAGTGCAATCCAAACCAGAACACTGTTCGGTAATTGGGTCATATCTGGAGTTGTAGATCTCATATTTAGGTCTAATTTATATGGATGGAATGGTAAGACAACTTTCATATGGAACCCAAGATCTAAAAAGGCCATTTTCAAATCCAAATTAAAACAACAACAAAGAAGGCCGAATCTGTTTTCCAGCCTGAGCACTGTTGAGTATTTAGCCCATATTTGGAGTTCTAAAAGTCTAAATGAGCTGAATTTTTTAACAAGAAAGCTGAGACAATTTCCTACAACTTTCATGTTTTCAAGTGG
>NW_011500757.1:25200-49615 GCF_000495115.2 Populus euphratica | reverse complement strand
AATTTTCAAAATTATCATGGATATGCACCTCCTTATGCTCCACCTCCTAGAAGAAATCTTGAGGAAACATTGCATGCATTCATTGAAAAGCAAGAGACAATCAATACTCAACTTGCTCAAAACATGACAGATTTTAAAGATACTCTTGCAAAATTAATATCTGCTCTCAGTTTCCAAGAGAAAGGTAAGTTTCCATCTCAATCACAATAAAATCCCAAGGGGCAATACAATGCAAATGTAAGTAGTTCCGGAAGCCAACACATGGATCAAGTCAAATCAGTCACTACTATTCGCAGTGGTAAGTTTATTGAAAAACCCATTCTTGAACCTTATGAGAAAGATGATGAGTCAATCTTTGAGGGTAAGAAAAGGGTTGAATCTGAAAATTACAAAGAGATGATGAGTCAATCTCTGAGGGTAAGGAAGGGGTTGAATCTGAAAATTGCAAAGAAATGACTGCTTCTCCACCAGCATTTCCATTTCCTCAAGCCATAACCAAACAAAGGAAAGTCAATCACAACTCTGAAAGAATTCTTGAGACTTTCAAACAGGTAAGAATCAATATACCTTTGCTGGATGCTATTAAACAGGTTCCTTCCTATGCTAAATTTTTGAAAGATCTATGCATTGTGAAGAGGAAACTGAATGTGAAAAAGAAAGCCTTTCTAGCCGAACAAGTAAGTGTTATTCTTCAAAACAATAATGCTTTGAAATATAAAGACCCTGGTTGTCCTACAATTTCTTGCTTTATTGGAGAGCATAAAATTGAAAGAGCCTTACTTGATCTTGGTGCTAGTGTGAATTTACTTCCATATTCAGTTTTTCAGAGTCTCAATCTAGGTGAGTTAAAACCAACTTCTATAACTCTTTTACTTGCCGATAGATCTATAAAAGTGCCTAGAGGAATAATTGAAGATGTGTTAGTACAAGTCGATAAATTCATTTATCCTGTGGATTTTATTGTCTTGGACACACAACCTGTTGAAGTATGTAATTCATTTCCTGTTATTTTAGGACGTCCATTTCTTGCAACTTCTAATGCATTGATTAATTGTAGGAATGGACTGATGAAGCTATCATTTGGAAACATGACATTGGAGATGAATATTTTCAACATTTGCAAGCAACCTAGAGATGATAATGATTTACAAGAAGTAGATCATATTGATGAATTAGTTTATGATCAACTTGAATCTACTTTAAGTAAAAATGAGTTAGATGAATCTGAAGATTTGCAAATGATTTATTCTAAGGAGGAAATCATGGATGAAACAAGCACCGAAAATGTTGATCCGAATCTTTTGTCAACAGTGACAGTAGATTCGACATTTGACATCACACCAATGGATGATTACTTTCCTAACGAATCCTTACTTTCTCTTAGTCCAATGCCTTGGTATGATAAAAATATCATTTTTCTTGCTTTAGGAGATTTGCCAGCTGATTGGAATACCCAAGACAAAGAAAAGTTTTTGAACGAAGTGAAGAACTTTTATTGTGATGACCCTAACTTATTCAAATATTGTCCTGATCAAATATTTCAAAGATTCGTTCCCGACAATGAGGTAAGTAATGTCATGAAACTTTGTCATTCTGAAGCATGTGGAAGTTATTTCTCGTCAAAAAAGACAGCTACAAAAATCTTTCAAAATGGATTTTATTGGCCACATTATTTTTGTGTTTCTTTTTTAGTGATTTTTGCTAGTTTCTCTCACCCCAGTCAAATGGCGGATAATGGTACTCCGTGACTTAAGTCAGTTCTTTCAGTTTCCCATAATAACTGATATTTGTGTATATATTTGTGCAATTCTTTGAATCTCTCTTTCAATTCTCATTTGAAAATAGACACTAATCTTGAAAAATTGAAAAAGTATTTTCCCGCTCTGTCTTAGAATGCAATTATAAAAATTTACCATGTTAGATGTGCAAGATTGAGATTGTTAATAAATCATGGAATTCCTGAAGATATTCGCTGGTTGATTGAAGCAAAGGTCCGATTATCAGTTGAGTCCTCTAATTCATTCATTTCACACATGTGTGGAACAGGTAAAAGCACTTTTGCAAAGAAACGTTGTGCAAAACGACTGAAAGTCTGTCATCGATATGTCAGATGGACTTGTAATGCACAGTGTCGTTCTTTAGGAATGTTACTTTCTCTTAGTTCAATGCCTTGGTATGATAAAAATATTAATTTTCTTGCTTTAGGAGATTTGCTAGCTGATTGGAGTACCCAAGACAAAGAAAAGTTTTTGAACGAAGTGAAGAGCTTTTATTGTGATGACCCTAACTTATTCAAATATTGTCCTGATCAAATATTTCAAAGATTCATTCCCGACAATGAGGTAAGTAGTGTCATTAAACTTTGTCATTCTGAAGCATGTGGAAGTTATTTCTCGTCAAAAAAGACTGCTGCAAAAATCTTTCAAAATGGATTTTATTGGCCCACCATGTTCAAGGACACACATGCATTCTGCAAAACTTGTGAAAATTGTCAAAAAATTGACACTGGTCAAAAAGTTTTGTTTTATGATTCTCAACTCTATGCATTCCCTAAAGAGCTAAGATTAAGATGGACCAATCCTTATGGGGCCTGTGATATTGAGAATTCAATGAATGACAATGATTTTAAGGAAAATGGACATCGTTTGAAAGCTTACTTTGATAATTTTCCTAGTGAAAATGAATCAGCTGGTTTGAATGATCTTGTAGATAAAGGTTGATTATTTTGTTTTTCTCACATTGTTTTTGTGTTTCTTTTTGAGTGATTTTTGCTAGTTTCTCTCACCCCGGTCAAATGGCGGATAACGGTACTCCGTGACTTAAGTCGGTTCTTTCAGTTTCCCACAATAACTGATATTTGTGTATATATTTGTGCAATTCTTTGAATCTCTCTTCTAATTCTCATTTGAAAATGGACACTAATCTTGAAAAATTGAAAAAGTATTTTCCCGCTCTGCCTCAGAATGCGATTACAAAAATTTACCGTGCTAGATGTGCAAGATTGAGATTGTTAATGAATCATGGAATTCCTGAAGATATTCGTTGGTTGATTGAAGCAAAGGTCCGATTATCAGGTGAGTCCTCTAATTTCTTTATTTCACACATGCCTGGAACAGGTAAAAGCACTTTTGCAAAGAAACGTCGTGCAAAACGACTAGAAGTCTGTCATCGATGTGCTAGATGGACTTGTAATACACAATGTCGTTCTTTAGGAATGGTATCTATAAACCGTGAAGATAAAATACAATTCATTAAGGATGGCCTGAGTAAGGAGTCTTTAGATAATCTTCTATTGACTCTTGAGACGCATCCTAGTGGAGATGTGCATCGTGCAATTCATGATTTATGGCCACTATTTCATAAAGAACATGATCGACTTAGTCTTGGGAATCTGACTAAAAAAGACCCTGTTTGCCAGTTTTTAAGAAAACTGGATGGGAAGCCTATCCCCGACCCATAGAGGGCGTTTAAGCCGTTCTTGGACGTAAAACCAAGGGAAGATGTGAGCCACAATCACAACTACCTGTACATACACATGTTTTTTTTCAAAAGTAAATAAATAAATAAAAAGAGAGAGAGAGAGTGTGAGACTCCAGCTGGCCTACATATAGGTGTTATGATTGCCTTTCTCATTTCTCATCTATAAAACCCTCTCTTCCTTCCTTTCATTTCTACTCAACCCATACATTCAACAAATACAGAAGTGTGTAGAAATGGCAAGTTCCTCAAGTCATCAAATAAGAAATATTTGTGTTTTCGGTGGATCTAGTCCTGGGAAAGAAAAGGAGTTTTTAGAATCAGCAAATCATCTTGGTCAGGTGCTAGCTGAGAGAAAGATTCATTTAGTGTATGGGGGAGGCAGTATAGGGTTAATGGGAGGTGTGTCAATAACTGTATTTTTAGAAGGTAGTCAAGTTTGGGGGGTCATCCCTGAAGCTTTGGCACAAGGGGACATTATTGGAAAAACAATTGGAGAGGAACTTCAGGTCTTCACAATTTCTACTCAAATGAATGCAATGTTTAACCATGCTGATGTCTTCATTGCCTTACTAGGTGGTCTAGGCACATTGGAAGAGATCTTTCATATTTCTTCTTGGGCCCAACTGCACATTCATCATAAACCCATAGGTTTGTTAAATGTTAATGGTTATTATGATAAGTTGTTGTCTTTTCTTGATCATGCTGTGGAATAGGAATTTCTAACATTTTCGGCATGACAAATCATAATCTCTGCTGCTACTGTTAAACAATTGATTGACCAACTACAATATTTCATTCCTGTAATTGATCCTTCCATGAGTCGCATAAATTGATCATTTAAGGAAAGCCGTAAAAAATTAAATTAGATTTGAGCCTTCATTTGTGAATCTTTGTGTCTTTTGGTTTTATTATTGTGTTTTGTTATTTCTTATATTTGTTTCAATGTGTTTCAGGTTTGTTAGTGTTCGTTATTTCAGGTAATATCTTCTATACTATATCTTTCTACCTTTAAACATTGAGGACAATGTCACGTTTTAGTTAGGTGGAAAGGGTAGTAGCTAAAAAAAAAAATTTAACTGTGTTTTCTATTTCATAAAGCATGTGCAAAATTGTTGTTACTATAATGGTAGAGTAAGGAAAACTTTTTATGACTCTTAAGACGCAACTTAGTTATCATTCGTAACAAGGTCTATCATAATACTTCTTGAAATATTCAGATTTACAAACTCTCGCATTGTTATCACTTAATTTTGCTCATATACTTATTGAACATGTATTCTTAAACTTAATTTACACATACACACTTTAAACATATGATTGTGGGTTGCATATTGGATTATTACATTATTTATATTCTTTTGTTAAAGGTAACAACTAAGGGAAAAGGGATAGTATGTAATTAAAAAGAAAAAGACAAAAAAGACAAAAAAAAAGAAAAAGAAAAGAAAAAAATGATAATAATAAAAATGTAGATAAGTTTGGTTTCGTAGCCTCCCTAACCTAAGCAATTAAGCCCGAAGGGGTGTTTTAACACCTAATACCCTAAAGTCAACTGACTTGGGAGCTATTGGCTCAACGCTTGTTACATAGGTTGAGGAGAAAAGCTTAAGGGAATTAAACATTGCACTATCTACATATCAGTATTTGTGACCCAAGTTACTAAGCTCGTAGAGGTGTCTTAACACCTAATGCCCTAAGACCAACTGGTCTGGGAGTCATTAGCCAAAAGCTCGTTACATGGGTTAAATATGTATTGTGTTTTAAATTATATGTATTAAAAAAAAAAGACAAAAATAATAATCCCAACCCAAGGAAGTTAACCTTAAACATTATAATAAAATTTTTATTTTCTTCTAAGAAAAGCCCCATAATTATGTGTTGATACATTGAGTACAAAAGAAAGGTTTATGAATATATTGTTAAAAGGTATTGAGTAGGTATATAAATTTAATAAGAGTTTGTTTATCTGGATAAATTAATGGAAGTTAAATGATGACTACTTTGCTTTGTGGAATTTACAAAGTATTTTTCTATTTTAACGCTTTGATTACTAAGGACTAGTAATAAGATAGTTGGGGGGTGTGATTGATACTTAAAAGTGTATTTTTATCAAGGTTTTATATTATCATTTTGCACTTGAAGTATCAATAACTTCTTAACTAAAGCATATTTTATAATAATATATCTAATAATATAAGATACCTTTAATTCATGGTAAATGTTCATTTTAAATGCAGGCTTATCATATAAATGAAAGAATTGATTGATGAATTTAAGAACTAAAATTGGAAGGACAAAGAGATGGCCAAACTTAGAAAAGAGATGTCGGTGCAATCCAAACCGGAACACTGTTCGGTAATTAGGTCATATCTGGAGTTGTAGATCTCAGATTTAGGTCTAATTTATATGGATGGAAAGGTAAGACAACTTTCATATGGAGTCCAAGATCTAAAAAGGTCATTTTCAAGTCCAAATTATAACAACAACAAAGAAGTCTGAATCTGTCTTCCAACCTGAGCACTGTTCAATATTTGGCCCATATTTGGAGTTCTAAAAGTCTAAATGAGCTGAATTTTTTATACAAGAAAGCTGAGACAATTTCCTACAACTTTCATATTTTCAAGTGCCTTCAATTTTGACGTTATCAATGACATTTTGGGCAAACAAGAGAAGATAAGGATTGTCACCAAGTCAAGAGTTGGTCACCCACTCATCAATTAGTCATCAAATTAATAGTTCCCAATTTTGGCCTATAAAAGGAGGCATTTTCCATGCATTTAGGCATCTTGGTTTCCAGATCAAGATCATGCTCTTGCTTTCTCTCTTTGTATTTATTGTAATGTTTATGCTTTGCTTTCATTAATATCAAGTTTATGCCTTTCATTTCCTTTCCTTTACTTAGTTAACTCTTATCTTATTTATGTTATTATTTTGTGTATTTATTTTTCTTTTTTTTATTATGTTTAGCTAAGTTTATTATGTCAAGGTGAAAATGTTACACTAATGGTGTAAGAATAAGTATAGTGTAAACTTAATATGGACTTTAATGTTTGATATTAACATGTTTTGTATTTGGTATCTTGTTCACTCTTTAATACTTTGCTTGTTAAATGACTAATCTTGATTTATGTTGTATAACACTTGGTACACCAAATGCTTGGCACTTTCATAGCCCATACTGTATGGTATAACCGACACTTGAGCTATGAAAGGAACTTGATTTGTTGTTAATATAAGTTATAATCATGAATGCTTGACGAGATTTACAAGTATTAGCATTAATTGAATAAGATGACTAATGTAATCATGTTAATAATCTATAATCTGATTGGAATCTCCTTTGTATGTGGTTTCCAATTGAATAATAAGAGTTTATACTATACTTGTTTGACATACCATTAGTGGATCCTCTAACCTTGACATTGCTTGTTATTATTGTTTAATCCTTACATTAATTTTCTATCTCAAAGTTCTCATCAACTTTTCTTCTTCTTCTTCTTTTCCTTTTTCTTTTTCTTTATTATTGTTATTATTATTATTATTATTATTACTACTACTACTACTACTACTACTATTAATAGTATTATTATTATTGCTACTATTATTATTGTTGTTGTTATTGTTACTATTGTTGTTATTTATAATTTGTACAATTAACCTCCTTGTGGTTCGACCCCGGTCTTGCCGAGTTATTTATTACTTTGACACTCCTGCACTTGGGAGAAATCAATTTTAATGGTGATGTATTGGTGATTCCTTCAAGATATATAAGATAACTCAACCTAATATCAACGATGGTGATATTAGATCGGAAGATATTACAATGAAGTTTAAAAAAATGAAAATTGATTATAGTTTAATAATGAACTAGTACTTTTATATTAAGTAAGACATTGAATCAAGCAATCTCTGTATCAAAACTAAGATTTGTGCGTAAAAATTCAAGATTATAACATTACCTAAATGATTTCTAAAATTTATTTGCAATAATAAAATATTTATTAAGAAAATAAAAAGATAAACATTAAGATTCATTTATGCCTTAAAGAATTCACCTCAATCACCATTATCCTTAATTTGGATCAAAAAAGATATTAGCCAACTATGATTATATATAAGGAAACTTTAATAAACATGAAATAACTTGAATCAAACTAAAATAATAAGTTTTACAAACTAAAAAACTGAAATCTATAAAGAAGAACACAACACAATTTTGTAAAAATTCTAATAAAAATACGATCTAAGTTAACTTGTCTAGCCCATAACCCAGATTATGAATTCCATTGGGTTAAAAACCCTTTTTAAAAATATTTTTCAATTAAATGATAAATAAAATATGTTCACAAAGTTCACATTAACTCATTATTGCAATATTTGTTTAAGATTATAATAATACCATAGAAAGTAAATAGAAAAAAATTATGAAACCTTTTTCAACAATCTAAGTTAACCTTTTAAAGTTGTTGTCCAGATCATAGATCTCATTGGGTTTAATAACTCTATTTTTTCCTTTATACAATAAGAAAATAAGCACTCATAAAATTAAATACTAACTAAATATCAAATCATTTGTTTGAGACCATGATAAATCTAAAAAAAAAGCATGCTAAAACAAATGAGTTCAAAAACAGTCAAATATTTAAATATGCAATTGAGATGAAAAAAATCAATAAAAAATATCTTTTAGGAGAAAAAAAAGTTAGCACTACTAGGTCTTAAGAAAAAAACTCAAGTGTGCTGACTTGATTCATTTTTTTCTTTTTTATAGAGTGGATGACATGATACTTCTTCAAAATTAAAATTAATAGGTGAAACTTTATATATTGTTTCTAGATTTCAAGCATTGTAGGTGGCTAGAATTTTGAAACCTAATTTCAAAGGGTTAAAAAAAAATTTCACTTATTTTTTTAGATAAAAAGTATAAAAAACACATAAGGGACCTTAAAAAAACCATTTCTAGTATTTTAATTAGCTTTTAATTGGTTAACAAACAAAAAATTAACTCGGATCCAAATAAATAACAAGTCATGAACTGTTTTTTTAGCAAGGGAAAATAATTTAAATGAAACTTATCACGCAAAGGGAATCTATTTATACTAGGAAAGATGATTTTTGCCTTTGAATAGTAGTTATTCGTCAACTTTTTCTCACTTTCATCCTAATTTAATGACTCTTTTATTTCTCAAACTTAATGATTAAAATGTGAGTAAAATTGAGCAAAATAAAGTATTAGACCAACTGTTGCATGTTGAAATTAAAAGGATAAAAAAAGATTTTTGACAAATTTCCAAAGGCCAAAAAACCATTAACACATATTCTTTTAAAAAAATGCCCCATAATTTTTTCCTTCTCAAACAATAAAATCATAGTCTTTCTCTTGAAATCGAGCACCAACTCGATACCGAGATATTTTTCAATAATGATATAATCGTGTAAAAGTATATTAAAACAAAATATTAACTCAAAATTCCAATAAACACAGCATTAAAGGATCAAATTAAAAAAAAAAAATAATCAAAGACATCAAAGAAAAAAAAGAAGAAAAAGGACTTGAGTTAACACCATATCATCTTAAAAAATAAAAGTCTGTCATTGTTTTTTTGTTTTAATTTTAAAAATCTGATTTATAATTTTTTGAGAACCCAAAAAATAAATTTCTTTCCATAAAATTAAACATCAATCTAATAATTCCATAATGTTTCTAGAGATTATGATAATGATATAATATACAAATCAAAATAAATTATTAACTCAATATTTAAATAAACACAAGAATAAAAGATAAAATTTGCAGAAAGAATTGACTGGCTGAGATAGAAAAAAAAAACCAAAAGAATTATACTAATAAAAAGTAAAACTCGATGCGAATTTATATTCATGTTCATATTCATATTCATAGTGTTTTGCTTCACAATCTATATTACAGTGTTTCACCGATATCACTTATTCCTTAAAAAAAAAATTAATGTGCTATGTGAATCATTAATTAACCGAATTTATTATTCAACTAAAAACCGAAGCTTTAAACTTTCCTCAGTGATCAATTCGAGATAGCCTAGATGAGGAACCGATGATCGTGGTGTGGTGTTCTTAGGTTCTCCATATTATTATCCTGACATTTTAGAGCAATAAGAGAGTGTTAATGGTGATGGTTTATATTTCAGAGCAATCAAATTTAAAATGAATTAAAGTTGCAATGATTTAATATTTTAAGAAGTTTCACATATTTACAAAAATAAATGGTAAAACAAGGCAAACAGAAATGGCACACACCAGACAAAGCAAAAGTCAAGTGTCAACAAAAGAGAACCAAGTCTTCACGCTTTCTTTTACTCTCTGTTTCTGTCTCTCTCTCTCTCTCCCTCTCTCTCTCTCTCTCTCTCGAAGGGTCTGTGATGGAGCTTCTTGAGGCAGAAGTCCTTGGGCCCGTAGACGCGTCCTTACCAGCCCACGCTCTCTTGCATCTCCTTCTATTATGCGCGTGAAGAATAATCCATTCTTATGATCCTTCTCTGGCGTTTCTGCTCTCTTACCATGATGCCTCCTTTTTCTGGAAAAAAATAAAAATAAAAATAAAAATCGAAGTACAGAACATCACTAGTTCAGAGGGGATGGAATAGAATGTGCTAGGTGGCGAGGCAATGGCTACCTGTAACTAACGGCCATATCCCTCAAGAATTCCCGATAATGACAGCTCGTCTCGTCTCAAACTGTTCGGTGGAAGTCCATCGGAGAAAAATGTTAATTATCTTATATTATTATTATTAAACTTCAAACTTGGGCAAGGTGTTCATGGACCTTCCAACTCCATTTTTTAGGTACTTAAGTTATAAAATTAAACGTGTAGGAGTACGAGAGTTGTGATTTGGTGGATTTAAAGTTAGCCCGAATTAAAAAAAAATATTAAAGATAATATTTTTAGTAACAGGGAAGGATCTGCAGCCATAGTAATGTTATAGCCATGTTATTTTGGATATGTTCTTCGATGAATTTGACTAATTGTGACATAATTACTATAAAAACATATAAATAAAAAATGAGAATTTACAAATTTCAACGAGGAAGACCTTCACAGTTGAAGGGACCCAAAGACTTATTCATATGGGAACCTTCGTGGATTATTAACGAGGTCCAAAGTAAGAAACCGCGCCCTCGTTTCTGCAATCGTCACCTTGGAATCTAAACATGGTAAATATTTTTTATTGTGAAATATATTATAATAATATTTTTTATTTATTTTTTAAAAATTATTGTTAAAATTAATACATCAAAACAATTTAGAATATATAAAAAAATTAATTTTTTAAAAAATACAGTTTACATTCCCTACATTTATTTGTCTATCGCAACCGTGGCTATAGTTAGGTCAAGAAAGACCAAACACAATCATACTTTTTGATCAAATTAATTACTACATAATAATCAAAGAAATTACCTTTCTAAATTTCTCTTCACCTTCATCTCTGACCAGCTAAGCTGCTGTGCCATTTCCAACACAGAGACAAAAACCCTTCCTTGTATCTTCCTTCCATATTACTTGTTTATTAATCCTTGAGCTATCAATCTGTTATCAAGGTTTCTGTAACAAGCAGCAGGACGTACTTGTCTCTGGCTAATTAAGAGGATAGGACTTATTAGGACTGCAGTTTCGATAGTTGATGGAGTTTTTTACCAAAACAAAGGCAGTTAAGCTCCGGAGCCACCTTGAAAAGTACTTGATCGCAGACGAAGACCTAGAAACTGCTCGTCAAACACGACACGGCTCGGCACGCAAAGCAGCCATATGGTTCGTGGAGGTAGTCGATGAAAAAAGCGATGTTATTCGTCTCAAAGGCTGCTATGGCAGATACCTCACAGCCTCTGACATGCCCTTTTTATTAGGCATGACGGGGAAGAAAGTGATCCAGACAGAGCTGTCTGAAAATAATTTTGACAACTGGAAGCTGGAGTGGGAGCCTATAAGAGACGGGTTTCAGGTTAAACTTAAAAGCTGGTGTGGCAAGTTCTTGCGAGCTAACGGAGGGACACCGCCGTGGAGAAACTCGGTGACTCACGATGAGCCACACACTGGTTCGACGAGAAAATGGATTCTTTGGGATATTGAGGCGGTACAAGAGATTGGAAATGATTCCTTGAAGGATTACTTGTCGTCTATGTCGAGCTTTTCTACAGTGTCCGATGATATTCTTGACGCTGTTTCGGATGATTATAAGGGATCGGAAGCCGGGTCTCCGAAATCGGTTGTGTCGTCCGGGAGGACTCCGAGATTGACCCTAGTAAAGTCAATGTCTCCACGATTGTCTTTGTCCTCAACTAAGGTACGTTCTTCTTTTCTTTAAACTCGGTAAATTAAATTTGGTTTAATTATCTTATTTGGAATTTAATTACGTTCATCAGAGATAATTAATTTGAACCTATTTTTCATTTTGTTTCTTAATCGCTTCACTATTCTTCTTCTTCTTCTTCTTTTTTCAAGCTATGCAGAAAATATCTTCCTTTTTTTAAGTTTATTTTTCTTTGTTTAAATTATGCAAAAAAAAAAACCCTAAAACTAGTCACCCAATTAGTCACTAATAACAGATAGAGTTTGGTGATATAATTAAGAGCAAGGTGTAAGTTTTGAGCATTTTTATGAACTGATTAATCATTAAAAAAAAAAAGTATTAATCACCCATGACAGCCCCTTTGTTACTCTATAAGTTAATAGATACGCTACCCAATTCCTAAATTTTTACGAGTTCTTAGGTTGCACTCAACGTAGGAATACTGCATGGTTTTGTGTAGAGTTTTTCCCCAAACAAATTACTTTTATTGTAAAAAATTAAATGATACTTTTGAGCATATTAATTTATCAAATTAAGGTGGTTTTGCGTCTCCTTATCAAGTACGTCAGTTTTTAAAAAGTAGAATAATATTCTAATGAAATTAAACGGATAATATAATGTACTTACAATACAAAAACACATTTAAAGAAAAAAAAAACTCTAAAAATCGCCATCCTTCTGGTCCGTTCTTGGTTATTCCCATTTTAATGAAAATAAAATAATTTTGGAGACTAGAGATGCTGGCAAGTAAATAATTAATTTAAGATGTTTAGAGTATATTTGTTTTTTATTTCAAAATTATTTTTAAAAAAATATAAAAAATCTTATTTTTTATTTATTTTAAATCAATATGTTTTTAATGTTTTAAAATTATTTTAATATACTGATATTAAAAATAATTTTAAAAAAATAAAAAAATTATTAACATATATTTTAATATAAAAATTTATTTAAAAAACAATTATAATTATACTCTAAAAAAATTTAAAAAATATTAAAAAAAAGATAAAAAGAGATGTAGATTTAAATCATGAGTGGATAATTAATTTGTGATACTTAATTAATTCGGAATAAATTTAATAGGATGAGTATTTACTTGGTATAATTCTAATGTAAAAAACATTTAAAATTTTTATTTTTTTTTATTTTTTTATTTTTTTTAATATGAGAATTGATTTCTTATTATGTGGAAAAAAAAAATACTCTTCAAGATACTCCATTTAAGAAATATAATTGTAACTCATAAATATTTGTTTTTTAAAATTATTATTAATTCAAGTATATTAATTATAACTCCTAAATATAATTTAAATTTTAAATTTTTTTTTAAAAGATGATTAATTCAAGTATATTATAAATTTTAAAATTATTAAATATTTATTTAATTATTAACTTTGAGATCTGGAAGATTCGAATAAGACACCCAGTTATTAAAAGAAAAAAAGACGATAAGACGCAAAATCACCCTTCCACGCTACAAAAAGGTGGTCTGAAGAAACAGGAACAGGAACAGAAACAGTAGTGGAAGAAAGAAAGGGGCCCTCCGCCCCACTGATTATGAATTGGTCACCTTTGCACTCCTTCATTTCTGTCGTGGCGCTTCCTTAGCGCCACTGATTAGGTTGGTTTACGTCTTAGTCACGAATTGGAAAATGATAGGCAATTGCAGTGCGTGCACGCACTTCTTCATCTGATGTCCAAGTGCTTCAACGGATGAGATTAACGACACCCACAACTAAATAAATAAGAATTAATTAATTAATTAAACCCTGATGGGTGTGCTTCAATTGCCCTAAACCACCTAAAAAAAAAAAGAAAAAGGGGGTGTGTGTATTTTTGTTCCTCTCTCTGAAACCCTATCCAGATCCTGCAATCTCTTCCCATCAATTCTTCTCTTCGTCTTTAGTGCTTGAAAAACAAACTCACACCGAACCAGATATATTATTTTACCCTCTCATTTTCTTATAAAATCACTCCTGGTTCCTTAAAATCATCGTCTTTGATGTGATTTTGATTAAATTAATAAGAGTGAAGGTGAGGTTAACGGGTGAGTGAAGAGAGAGGAGATAGCAGCATATTGAGGTTCAATATAAGGGGAATGAAGGTGAGGTTAACGGGTGAGTGAAGAGCATATTGAGGTTCAATATAAGGGGGAAAAAAAAAAAACTGAAACAGAGAGAGACTGCGGGGTGAGTTAGAATTAGGCTTCATAACTATAACTGTTGTTTCTTAAATTTTTATTTTTTATTTGGAATTGTATAGAAATAATATTATTTTTATTTTTTAAATTTAGTACTGACATAAAAATATAAAAAATATATATATTTTTTAATTTTTAAAACATGAAAACAAACAAACTCTTAAAATCATGTAAAAATTTATATATATCACTGGTTGAGGCCTTGATTGTTTTGGGATAAAAGAGATTACATTTTTGTTTTTTTATTTGTCTTGAAATATTAACTTAATCAATTAGTTTTTAAAATTAAAGAAATTACTTAATTTATTTCTTAATACTCAAGGAATATAACTTACTCAGAACCGCAAATGAATCTGACAGAAGACTGAGAGGGGAAGGGCTGCATGCCCTGCTCTTTCCGGAGGCTCCTTTGATTTTGTGTTTTAAAATTGCTATTGAAAACTTTTTATTTTTTTTAATTTATATCATTTTTATATTAATATATTAATGTGAAAAATAATTTTAAAAAAATAAAAAATATTACTTTAATATTTTTAAAAATAAAATAAAAATAATCGTTGTTACATTCCTAAACTAGCTACTGATAGAGATAGAGAACCAGGACGTGAAAAGTCACAATTCATGTGACATGGTCCCTGTTTAATTAATGATAAAATGAAATGAACAACTGAATTTAAGAAAAAAAAAATTTGATAAAATTTAAAAAGTATTCTTAAATATTAAAGATGTTCATTTTAGATTCAGTTCAATTTTAATAAAAAAAAAGTAATCAAGTTGAAATTTAAAAAAAAAAAATAGTTCAAATTGAAATGGCTTTGTTTTGGCTTAATTTTTTTAAAATTTTTTCAATTTGAATTATATTTGGTTTTTTTTATTTTAAGTTTATAAAATTAAATTAAACCATCTGTTTTTTTTAATTCTAATCAATTTTTTTATAATTTAATTTTTTATTTTTATAATTTAATTAATTTCTCAGTTTTTTTCAAACCCCTACATAATACTTGGTAATATTTGCATTGGGGACGCAAGGAAGCTTCAGGTGAAATGCGAATCCAGAGGAGAGATTAAAATAAAGTACACGGTCAAACAAGTCGACTACTCCGGATTCCCAGTACACTCTGCTAATAAAATAATATCTCTCTCTCTCTCTCCAAGTTGATAAGACCGAGTTAAAGGGGGAAAAATTAGATATATTAAATTATTTTTTTAATAAAAACAAACATGAATCTTTATTCTATCACTTAGATTAAGTTAAAATTGTCACGGCATTTCACATGTGTTTTTTTTTTTTTAACAAAAAATCAACTGGTGAATCTGGAACCCATCTAAATTAGATCCAGAGATACTGATTAAGATTTTTTATTTTATTAATTAGGTTTAAGTTTCAAGTGTTTATTTAAATAATTTGTAATTTATTTTCAAAGTGATTTTAAACTTCCAAAACAAATAAAGTTATTTTTTTTATAGAGCCGGTAATATTTAGCATTGTGGTTGAATTTTATTTTTAAATATTTTTAAATTTTATTTTAGCTTAAAACTATTTTTTGTGTATTTTTTTATGTTATTTTACTATATTAATATCAAAAATATTTTAAAAAAATATATAATTTTAATTAATTTCTAAATAATAAAAAAAAACATTTTAAAAAACTAATACTACCCTTCCCATCGATCACGGAACCTGAACTGATGTCCGAAAATCGACCAGAAATCATGACTGGCGCGAAAAGGCCACGTAATTGCCGTGTCCGAAACACCGTAGCTGCCTGAAGCTGACCGTTTACTCTTAATTTAAAAACTATTTCAACACCCATCCCTTTCCACTTGCAAGCAGAACAGATCGAAGAAAAACCCAAGAAACCAAAACAAAGATCTAGCACAGCACCACTTCTCTCTTATCCTTAACTTCACCTACGACTCTTCGTTAATAACTAGTCTTTTTCTTCTTTTGAACAACTTTTCGCAGACCAACTCCAACAATTTCCGGTCAGGGATGGATTTCTTTCACAAAGCAAAAGCCGTCCGTCTCCGCAGCCACCACGACAAGTACCTTCTCGCCGAAGATGATGAGGAGTCCGTGACCCAAGACCGAGACGGATCCTCCAAGACAGCCAGATGGATTGTCGAACTTGTGCCTGGATCTGACTTCATCATCCGCCTCAAGTCCTGCTACGGTAAATACCTCACTGCTTCTAATCAGCCTTTTCTTTTGGGCATGACGGGTCGCAAGGTCCTTCAGACACTTCCCAGACGCCTTGACTCGTCCGTCGAGTGGGAACCCGTTAGAGAAGGGGGTCAGATGAAGCTCAAGACCCGATATGGGAACTTCTTGAGAGCCAATGGAGGATTGCCACCATGGAGAAACTCGGTTACTCATGACGTCCCTCATAGGACTTCTACACAAGATTGGGTCCTTTGGGATGTTGATGTTCTGGAGATTCAAGTACACCAGTCTCCTACTGGTCATGCGCCTGATCTAAACAAAATTATGTCTCATGCCGATTCTTTGGATTTCGAGTCCACCTCTCCAACTTCTCTCTCTATCAAGTCAGGAAATTTTTCAAGACAGGAGGTAATTCTGATCTCGATTTGCTGATTTGATTGAATTTAGTTAGTTTTTTTATTTCTTGTTTGTTTTTTCTCTGCTTGGTGGTAATTTGTTTTTGAAATGGACAGTCGAGTGATTCTAATGTGACTTCGCCGAGGAAATCAGAAGGGAGGACGATATACTACCATGTGGCTGATGAGACTGGTGAGGTTGATGATGATGGAACGGTGGGTTACTCGTTGAATTTTAAGGGAAATGGGGTTGATGAGTTGACTAAAAAATTGAAGGAAGACACGGGCCTTGAGGATATTGTTGTGTGTACTCGTAGTCCCTTGAATGCAAAGCTTTATCCACTTCGATTGCAGCTTCCTCCAAACAATGCAGATATGCATGTTATTCTAGTTCAGTCATCCTCAAACGGTGAGCTCATGATGCATTAAGTTTTTTTTTTTTTTTTGTGTGGTCTGGTGATTCTAATGCAATGCGCAGTTGTTGAACAAGTTTTTGTTACTCGTGAATGTTGCTCTGATTTTCACAATTCAGTTCTATGTGGGTAATATTAGCACTGGAACCTCAGCTCATAAAAGATTAATGAGGTTCTTGCCTATGATAAATGATATTTAGTGTAGGTGTATTTGCTGCTGGATTTGCCTAGAGTCCTTGCATTGCATGATACATGCTGTGTTTGGTTGTCATCAAAGACAACTGTGTATTTTCTTTCCAAAGTTTATGGGGTTGAAATGTTTGTATACTCGTATAGCATTGAATGCTAATAAACATGGCTCCAGAAAAAGTTGTGAGTGAGAGCATGTTGGATGGACTTGGGGACAGACCATTTTATTGTTCTACATCAGAATGGAGGCTCAATGATTGTCATTTGGTAATCTCTAAAAGGAACATTGAAAAGCTATGACAATATAGGTTTGGGTAAAAAATAAGAGGGCGGACGGAGAAAGGCTTGGATTGGATTGGTTTGTGCTGTTCTATAGCACGGGATGGGGTATCAATTTTTAAACCAGATAGGAATTGGGAAGAAATGATTGTCACTCTTTTATAAACCAAAATTTAATAAAAGATGTCTCCATTAGATATCATCTTTGAGGGTCATGCTTTCTATTATCAAGTGCCTGTTGAACTGGAGTAAGCATGCAAGCTTCAATGTTGAACGCATTTACCAGATGGAGGAAATGATGAGTTTGAAAAAAATTGCGCTACAATTTCTAATTAGATTATGTGACTTGTATAATCTCTGATCTTTTTTGCCCAACTATTTTAACCCTTGTTAACAATGTTGTCGTAAATCTTGTTCTTAATTTTCAATTCCCATACGCATTTCCAATAGACTTGCTCATTTGTTTGTCTTTGAACTTGTCCTTGACTTGTTTTCTTTTGGTGAATCAGTGGCCAGGGATTTTGCAAAACAAGGAGTTCCTTTATGATATACAGTGGACAGGGTACCGCAGTTTTGTTAAATATCCGTGCAATTCACCATTACGTGAACTATATACATTCTATTTCGGCCTCTGAAATATGCTAGTTTGAAAGCACTTGGTGATTCAATGGTAACAGGATGCCTGTTCACCGGCAAAAGGAAGAAGCCACGAGCAAAAATGATTTTGCTATTGTCAGCGCAGAGGGTCAATATGGTGACAGGATGCCTGTTCACCGATTGCTCCATGCCTCAGATAAATAATGCTCCAAAATTTTTGTCTGCTTGGAATATCACTATAGCATGATTCCTTTATAGCTTCATTGAACGATTTTGTTGTAAATCTCCGCATCTGTTTTCTCGTGTAAGATTTATGTTTTGACTGGTGTCTGTTGGTGCCAGTGTTTTAATCTTATGGAAATTATTACAGCTTCCAAAGTGTTTATGTAGGGTTTCCCTCTTGTGAAAAGTAGTTATGTGCTTCTTGGCACAAGGTTATCTTTGTTAGTCGAGAACTGGAAATGGAGAGTTTAGATTATCTCTAGAAGATTGTCCAGTGGATGTCACGGAATATTTTTGAAAGGCTTCTTCCCTTCCCATCAGCCTTTACATACCATTCACTCTAAATGCTTACCTTAAATTAAATGATAACCACCTTGGGCTTTTGAAATTGAGACTGGAGATTGTCTTTTGCTTGATTTTGCTTAGCTAAGTCTCTGGTCAGCTAGTCCGGAGTCCTTGGCATCAGCAACTTCGGTCTTTCCCCGATGGCTCCTGGTCACTTTGCACTTTGTGCTTGTTCTTCTTTATTTATTGTCCTTGAGCTGTTGAGCATCTTTCGTCGCGTGCGTGGTTACCTATTTATGAACGAGCGTTTGTAGATATCTTAATGGACTTAAACCCAGCTCAAGTTTAGGCTTAATAAAATTCTCCTAGCGCATATTCATCAAGTTTAGGCTAAATCTGCGAGCACTGGTTCAAGTAGGCTTCTTCTCACCAGTTGTCTCTTTTGTCCTATCTTTGTATAGTTTAATTTGATAGCTATGAAAAAAGTTGATCACATAATCAACCTAAAAGTTGCACGTTTTAGGTTTGTGGAAACACAGCAAGTAGTATGGTTTTCGGCCTTTGTAGAGGCGGCAGGTTAGTGCAGCTGGGCAAGACTAAGGTGCGGTGCACGTTGGGCCGGAGGGTTTAGTAATTTTGCCTTGAGTGCTCTCTTATCAAACAGATTTTTTATTAAACTAATTTGACAATCCTTCTTATTTGATTTTTTTCTCTCATAATACTTGGTTTATGGTTATAGTTATTGAAAAAAGACGCTGTAGATTTTGTTAAAAAATCATGGTTAACGGCATATTTAAAGTCAAAAATACATCAAGTTGCTACTATATTTGTTATGTGGCTAATCAATCTGTAAACGAAACATTTATTTTATTTAATTAATAAATATAGAATAAAAGTAAAGTTCTTAAAACAAAAATGATTTGTAAAGAAAGGTAAATAAGTCTATAAATATTAGCTTTATTAATAAAGGATAAGATTAATAGATTTTTAGAAAAGTTTCACCAAGTCTCGACAATAAGGTCGCTATGATTTATAAAAAAATTTAATTTGATTATTATTTTTTTCAAAAATGCAACTCGATCCATTTCCAACGACCTAATTCATGGTAGTTGCTAATGGGGACCTATTGACATTTTATTTAGGGTTCCACCCTCTCGACATGCCTTTGGAATTTGAACTTTTCATGCTTTAAATTGTGGGGCATTGCTTGATTTGGAAGAAAAGCAAGGAGGACAAACTACAAATGAAAGGCACTTTGTTTCTATCCACGTGTGTTGTTGTCGTGTGGGCCGACATTATTCACGCTATAAATAAGCAGGTTAGAACTAACGATCAAAACCACCAAGCCGAGCAGGGGAGAGGGGTGGCACTTGGCCGGTGCTTATGCCTCAAAACGACACAAACCATTGCGTGTCATGAATACTTGATTATTCATTGCATTATATTATTTTAATTATTTGCTAAAGCCTTTGTCAGAATAACTTTTTGACATGTGCCCCCGGAACGGGGTGGCGGATCTGGAAGCGGAGACGAAACTTTTTTTGTGGACGCGTGTCCGTTTGTCGTTGTTCTAGACAAATCAAAGAAATAAAGGGTATCAGTGTCGAGATGAGAAAATTTTAGTTATAAACCTTTTGGTATCTTATCGGGCTATGCAAAAAGTTTAATTACTTCCATATCCCAGAATGTTTGGTGAAATCAGACTTTTGCCTCAAACTTCGTAGACGTGTATATATAACCTTATGGACATGCACTCATATAAACTTATTTAATCTTAATAAATACTTTATTTATTTTTAATATCTATTCTATATTTAATTAAATTAATCTAATATTTTTACACCTATTTAATTTTGAATGCAAATTATTTTCATCCCAAAAATTTTATCTTCACTTTTGATTTATCTATCAAATATTATATTCATTAATTAAATATAAGATGTGCATTAAAAATAAATAAAGAATTTATTAAAATTAAATAATTTTATACAAACAAAGTAAATATAACGTGTAGTAAATTAATTATTTGCATGACATATTTACTAACAAATTATAAAATAACTAATTGCATTGTATTAGTTATTTAATGCGCTCACTTTGAAGAAAAAATAGATATAAAAAATAAAAAAATAAAATTTATGACCTGTTAAAAAAAATTAAAAATATGTTCACTAAATTTTTTTTTCTAATCATATTTAATTTTTAAAGAAAAATAAACTCTAAAATATAATTAAATACTCCATGAAATTTGTAAAATTTCTCCATGGTTAGCCCTTCATTATTAAAATTCTAAAATGCATGGGTTTTTTGCTATACATGCATATATTATGAATCAAGATACAATTCATTATGTACTTATTGTACACATGCATTAAGGACTAAGATACAACTCATTGTGGATTTGCACAATAGTTTTACTACATATTCTGCATTGTCGCTTGGATGCAATATGTGAGTGCTTTCATTGCAAACTACATTATTTAGATTTCCACTTTGTTAAAAGAATTATGGGTTGGGGAGATGTAATGGCAGGGTTATTCTTGCCCTAAAGAGTTGCAAAGACTGTAGGGGGTAGGATTATCTTTTTAGATAAAAAAAAAAAAAATCACTTGAGATTTTGCTGGAGCTACACGGCCCTAAAAATAAACACCTGAAATTGGCTTTTGGCTACAAGTCAGGACACTAGGTCTAGCTAATTACCTAAGCAAGGGGGCATTACTTTGCTGCATTTTCAGTCAACAATTGCGACCGGAGGCATTGCATCCTCTACCAAGAGCTATTGGGTCAAGTTTCACAGCCAAACTCAATACTGTTGGTCAAACCTCAACACACATTTGATGCTTGGGCTAGCTACCTGTATGTTGGCAAACCAAATGGACTCATGGGGCTTAAGCTCCTGTCTCAATGTCTGAAATACTACTATGCACACGTGACACTAGAGCTCACTATCTTAGGGCGGGACATCTCAAGTACACATGTGGTACTTGGATTAAAAATTATTTTTAGCCAGCAAATACTAGCTAAAAATTCATTGTCCAATTTATTTTCATATGAAAACACATAAAAGCATTTTTTTTTGTTTTAAAATTATATTTTTAACTCAAAATATCCATAAATTTATCTAAAATATAAAATTAAACTGAAAAAAATCTTAACTTTCATTTACCTTTTCCTATAATATAACCGGTAAAAAAAATATAACACCTATAAATTATCTAAATTAATTTATCATGTAAATATAGTGGTTCAAATATAAATAAAAATATAGTGTAGAGGAAATTTTTAGTTAAGGGTCAACTTCAAGAGCATGTTTGGAATTGTGGTGAGGTGGTGGTTTAAAATATTTTTTTAAAAAAAATACACATGTTTGGAATTGTGGTGAGGTGGTGGTTCAAAATTTTTTTTTTTAAAATACATTAAAGTAATTTTTTTAAAAAAAATTATTTTTGATATGAATCATTAATTTAAAAAGTTAATATAGTGATTAAAAAAATTATTTTTTTTTATGGATGTAATCTTGATGTAAACATTTTAAAGAATGAAATTTATCAAAATATATTAGACTGATATCATAATATATTTTTTAAATGATTGAAAAATAATTTAATCTTAGTTAATAGATAAAATATCCTTAAAATTAAATAAAAATATTTATTATGAGTGTTTTTTTTAATTATTTTTTTATGGAAGTCCAAACATATCAGAGGAGAGGTGGTTTAAAATAATTTTGATAAATGTACTACATAAATAATATATTTAATATCCAATTAAAAGAAATTAGTTTCAAGTCAGCTTCTGTTTTCACCAAATTTAATAAGTCGACGAGGTATATAAATGAAAAAGAAAGAGACAAAAAGTACATGCCCATTATGATCATGCTTGGCAAGACCGGTCTTCGTTTGTTTGTTAAAAATTTAATTTATTTTATTGTTTTTAAATAGTTTTGAATTCTTGATATTAAAGATAAATTTAAAAAAAATATTATTTTAATATATCTTTATCACAAGTCAGCAACACTCCAACTATTAGAAGTATGACATGACTATATTTATATATATATTTTTGTATATCAAATTTTTATATATATATATATATATATTTTTGTATATCAAATTATTTTCATAAACCGATGGATTTCACACTAAAATAGTATAATTTTAAAAATAGATATGAAGTATGAGCAGGTTACAGTTACAGTTAGGAGAGTCGATATCAGGTTAATATAATTCTTTTAAAGGAGGAACCAAACAAATATTTTTAAAGAAAAGTCAATGAAATAATAGGTTTTGATTATATCATACTCGACTTATTATTATTTATTTTTTAAATTTTTAAAAAACTTGAAACAAATAAAGTTTAGTATGGATATATTAAAAAAATAATATAAATTATATATTAAAATTTTATTTAATAATTTAAATATTTGAATTGAATTGATTTTTTAAAATAGTATCAAAATATTAATAATTAAGTAATTATTAGTTTAAATTTTATTATTTTTATTAATTTAATAAAAATTAAATATAAGATAGTTTAAGTTCATGTAATTTTAAATTATAAAAAAATTTTATTTTAAAAAATAATATAAATTATATATTAAAATTTTTAATTAATTTTCAACATAACTGGTTATTATATCACACTAGAGAGGATGTCTGCTAAATACCCTATCTACGTGGCTTCAATAGATGCGATCCATCCACCCACACCATCCTTGAGTAATAGATACCGGACATTGATCGATTGATTATTGTTACGAGGTCGTTTTTATGGGGAAATGACGCCGTCATTCATTCAGCACCACCGAGGAGAGAGAGAATATATATATATATATATATATATATATATATATATATATAGTGTTTGGAATTGGATGTCCCTGCACGTATTCTGTCGGCACAGTGTGTTCTAAGCTTTAAAGCTGTCACACAAACTACTCATGTCTAATCACTGATATTTCTGTAAGATAATCGATCGGTCCTTTTCACTTGAAGTTGGCTTTTGGCTACAAGCCAGGACACTAGGTCTAGCTAAGCAAGGGGCATTACTTTGCTACATTTTCAGTTAACAATTGCGACTGGAGACATTGCATCCTCTGCCAAGAGCTATTGGGTCAAGTTTCACAGCCGAACTCAATACTGTTGGTCAAACCTCAACACACATTTGATGCTTGGGCTAGCTACCTGTATGTTGGCAAACCAAATGGACTCATGGGGCTTAAGCTCCTGTCTCAGTGTCTGAAATACTACTATGCACACGTGACACTAGAGCTCACTATCTTAGGGCGGGACATCTCAAGTACACATGTGGTACTTGGATTAAAAATTATTTTTAGCCAGCAAATACTAGCTAAAAATTCATTGTCCAATTTATTTTCATATGAAAACACATAAAAGCATTTTTTTGTTTTAAAATTATATTTTTAACTCAAAATATCCATAAATTTATCTAAAATATAAAATTAAACTGAAAAAAATCTTAACCTTGATTTACCTTTTCCTATAATATAACCGGTAAAAAAAATATAACACCTATAAATTATCTAAATTAATTTATCATGTAAATATAGTGGTTCAAATATAAATAAAAATATAGTGTAGAGGAAATTTTTAGTTAAGGGTCAACTTCAAGAGCATGTTTGGAATTGTGGTGAGGTGGTGGTTCAAAATTTTTTTTTTTAAAATACATTAAAGTAATTTTTTTAAAAAAAATTATTTTTGATATGAATCATTAATTTAAAAAGTTAATATAGTGATTAAAAAAATTATTTTTTTTTATGGATGTAATCTTGATGTAAACATTTTAAAGAATGAAATTTATCAAAATATATTAGACTGATATCATAATATATTTTTTAAATGATT
>NW_011500757.1:6659-24823 GCF_000495115.2 Populus euphratica | reverse complement strand
TAATAATAATAATAGCAACAACAATTGTCATTATTACTCAACTTGTTTTTTCAGAAGAAGCGTCTTTGTCATTCTACGTGTTTATGATCTATCTATTGCTATTTGTTGGTCTGTTTTTTGCCCTACAAAAAAACAAACCCTAATCCTGAAACCCAGCTCCAATGTGTAACATTAGGGAAGCAGTATGCAATGCATTATTAATTCCCATCTATACTCTGTGTGTGCACGTGCTCGTGTGCATGCGTATGTATCTGCTGCTCTCAAAGGGGAATTCTTTTTAGTTACTGTTTATTTGTTAGAAAATATTTTTTAAAAAAATATATTTTTTAGAAAAATAAATTTTAAAAATATAAATTATTTTCTGATGTTTAAAAATATAATAAAAAATAAATTAAAAAATACTTTTCAGTATTTGATATAAAAAATAAGTTAAAAAATAATTTATCAATATTTTATTTTTTCAAGTTTATTAAATCAATAAAGAACAAATCATACAAATTTAAAAGTTAAAAAAGAAAAAAAAAATTTCATAAATTATCTCAAATAAAATAAATATTAATCAAAATAATAAAAATTAAATTTAACAAATAAAAAAATTAAAAGATAAAAAAATTAAAATAATAACAATTACCATTTTATAAAATATTTCAAATAAAGTAAAATAAAATAAGTAACAATCAAAACAATGAGAACCAAATTTAATAGATAAAAAATTTTAATAAAAAAATAATAGAAGAAAAATAAATAAAAATTATAAAAATCAAAATAAAAAATAATATAAAAATTAAATTATAAGAGGGGAGATTGAAAAAAATTAAAAAAAAAGTGTGTTTATATATATATATAACAACAAAAAAATTTAAGAATTTAATTTGATATAATCAACAAATAATATAATATTTTTAAATTTTTTATAATTTTCAATAAGTATTTTCCACTCAAAATAAAAAAAAATACTTTTTTGAAAATCAAGCCACATATTTCTTTAACTAAAAAATATTTTTTATTAATTAAGTTTTTTAATAGCAAACAAATACAAAAAAACTAAAAAAAAAATACTTTCAACTAAACAAAGTTAATAATCTCTTTTTATTTTTCAGTTATTTTTTTAGGCAATTTAGAGATTCAAGGAAAATAAAAGGTGGAGAAGCCTTTTTTTGTGTTTTAAAATTATTTAAAAAAATTAATTTTTTTAATTTTTAAATTATTTTAATATGTTAATATAAAAAATAAATTTTAAAAGTTAAAAAATATTATTTAATATATTTTTAAATAAAAATTACTTTAAAAACAACATATTATCATACAACTCGCATTAAAGGGACTAGCTTTTTATTTTCAAGACAAGAGGATTAAATCCAAGAAGTATAATAAAAACAGGTACTGGATTATATTTTACTCCTTAAAAAATATCCCAAGGGACGCATTGACAACAATCTAATCTATCCTTCCTAGCCCCCCGCCGACTCGCCGGTTTTCTTGCGCAAGAAAAGGAAAGGGAAGAAAACACCCTTTGTGCTCTACTCGCCCCCCCTCTTTGCATTTGCTGTCAATCCAAAGAAAAATCAAGAAGAAATGGGTGTTGATTACTATAACATACTGAAACTGAACCGGAACGCGACTGAAGAGGACATGAAAAAGGCATACAAGAGACTGGCAATGAAATGGCATCCAGACAAGAACCCTGTAAACAAGAAAGAAGCAGAAGCCAAGTTCAAGCTTATCTCCGAAGCCTACGATGTCTTATCAGACCCTAACAAGCGTCAGATCTATGATCTCTACGGTGAAGAAGGGCTCAAGTCTTTTGATCAAATTCCACCTCCAACTACCAATGTAGGCGCTTCTTTCAGGTTCAATCCTCGTGACGCGGAGGATATTTTCGCTGAATTCTTTGGAGGAGGTGGCGGATCCGGTGGCGTTGGAAAGGGGTATTTTCGGAATAATAATGGTAATAATTACGGGGCTGAGCTTAACAGGAAAGCGCCGCCTGTTGAAAGCAAGTTGCTTTGCACGTTGGAAGAGCTTTATAAAGGAACTCGAAGAAAGATGAGGATTTCTCGTTCTGTTCCTGATGATTTCGGGTTAGTTACTCCTCCTTTTCCTTTTTTTTATGGTGTTGTTGCACTTTCTAGATATATTTATCTCTTGGTAATATGGGTTAGGTTTTTTTTCTCTTCTAACATTATATAGAAAATAAAAAAAAATGATCTTGGGAATGGCGCAAAAGGACCCAATTAGTATTAGGATTGAGGCGTGATGTTGTTTTTATATTTTTGGGAGAACATGATTTTTTTTTTTTAATGTCAAATATATAGATTGTAGTTGGCAGATTCTGGTTACTGACTGATTTGGAACATCAACTTATTTTCACATTCTTTGATTTCTGATAAGTTTAGCAATGAGGATATACTGAGGATGAGAGAATTTTCAAAATCATTATAGTTACAAATGGAGAATGGATGCATATTTGTGGGGGGAAGCAGAGACCAGCTAATTCTGGGGAGATAAAATGGCCCAAGGAACTAAAATAGTATGAATCTCTGAAGTGAGCTAGTTCAATCTCAATTCATCAATTAGTCCAAGTCATTAGTTATAAATGGTGCCAACATATTATAAACTGCAATGTCCTGTTGATAACACAGGCTTTAGTGCTTTTTAAAATTGAAAACTTGAATTGGATGGGGGTTTTATGTTAATATCAGAGATAACTGTCGTTTACAGCTCTGAGCTAGTCATTCAGGGTTGATATACAAAAAGTTTAAATTCAATTGGCTTATTTTGAATAACGTTGCTGCCATACATAGCTTTAGGCACTTTGAAATGAGTTGGAATGCACTCTAGAAGTTAATATCTTGTCCCTAGACCCGTCCTAGTTGCAGAGATGAGAAATGCGAGCATTAAGAATTTTATGGCACTGACTTCTACCCTATCAGTTTGTTTGTTTGTTTTTTTCTCCATTTCAGCTATCATTTGCCACTACTTTTTTTTTTTTGGTCGGCATCATTCTTCTTCCGGTTGTTTGATGCATTAGTAACTTTCTTGCAGCAAGCCAAAAACCGTCGAGGAAATCTTAAAGATAGACATCAAGCCTGGCTGGAAGAAGGGCACAAAAATCACATTTCCTGAGAAAGGCAATCAAGAACCTGGAATCACTCCAGCTGATCTAATTTTCGTGGTGGATGAGAAGCCCCATTCTGTTTTCAAGAGGGATGGAAATGATCTGGTGGTCAACCAGAAGATCTCGTTATTGGAAGCTCTCACAGGGAAAACCATCGAATTGACAACCTTGGATGGAAGATATCTCGCAGTCCCGGTAACAGATATTGTCAAACCAGGTCAGGAGTTGCTAATCTCAAATGAAGGAATGCCCATCTCAAAAGAGCCCACCAAGAGAGGAAACCTTAGAATCAAGTTTGATGTCACATTTCCAACAAGACTTACCGCGGAACAGAGATCTGACCTCAAGAAGGCCCTAGGTGCACCTGATAATTGATCCAGAGCTCAAGGCTTGGGCTGTCAATTATCCATTTAACACTGATCATCAATTTATGTTAATTGAATGTAAATACGCTATGTTTTCCACTGCCCTAGTGTAAGATTGTGCATAGTAGGAAAGAAAGCTTGAAGGCGTTTTGCGAATTTGCGCGTTATTGGTACGGATGAACATGTAATCTTTAACTATTGGCCAAGCTTCCACGAGATGACTGTGGCCTTCTGATATAAATTTGTGTACTATTGATCTAATTTCAGTTTTTATCATTCACGGCCTCGAAGTTGAATGTGAAAAAGGATGCATCAATTGCTTTCAAGTTGAAGTTGGAACATGTGTGGATCCTGTTCATTACAAAACAATGTGTGGTTGAACTGAAGGCCGCTTGATTTTGCTCATGTGGTGCTTGAGTTGGACACGGGTGTTATATTTCTAGTCATTTTCCTTGAAAGTGTCGTGCAAGATAATACAAAACAAAAAAAAGGATCCTTCAATTTCAAGTGCAAGTTCTATAGAGTCCTCATAAATGGTCGAAGAAGCTATCGATTTTGTGAAGTAACCTCTGTTTTCCACATCATGCTGGATGCTTCGTCCCTCTCCTAACCAATTCCTTCGAGGAGCCAATGCAATTCTTGTAACAGTGGATGGAGAGACAAATGAGTTTTGTTGGCAAGATAAGATCAACCTGGGAAAGCAATGCAATGCAATGTATTGAATAAAAAAAGGATCCTTTTTTTTGCCTCAGCAAATTGCTTTCGAGGCCCTATTTAATTCTTCACTCACCACCGAAATACAGTCCAGCAAAGCTTCGCCATGGACATGGCATTGGTTGTTAAGAAGAATGGTGATCATATCTTGTGTCTCTCAATCTTGCTCTCAAGTTCATTCTTCTTGACCCCAGCTACCTTCCCTTTCATCACAAGTGAAAATGCTGAGCCACAAGCTGTTTTTATGAACATTCGTTCTTGTCAAGATTTAAGAAGGAAATTAAACCAATATGTGATCAAATTATGCAGCTGCAGAAGGAAAAGAGCATTCTCACGTCCATTCATTAACGTCAATCCCGATGAACACAAAGTCCCCTTCATGGTTATGATTTAAGCCTGGCAGTATAGATACAGTATTTTTCATATAAAAATATATTAAAATAATATTTTTATTTTTTAAAAATTATTTTTGATATCAATACATTAAAACAATTTAAAAATACCAAAAATATTAATTTTAAAAAATATATATCAAAAAAATTAAATTTTATTAAAAATATTTTTAAAACACAAAAATAAATCTAACAACAAATTCATCCACCAGCTCTGGCACCAGAAGATGAAACCGTAAGAAAATAATACGGTGATGTTAATCAGATAGAGTACTAGTTAACGGCGAGCATTATTGGAATTGGGACTGCCCACGCCACAAGCCCTAAATCCGGTTAACAATAACTGCAGGCAGTCCGATACCTGAGGTTAAGGCATTTATCAGGCTTCTACAAGTCATTGATGTGGTCATGAAAAGAAGAGTAATACCAATAGAAATTCATACTAATTTAGTGACACCATAATAGTCAAATTAAGACCTCAACAAAAATGACGATATCAACTCATTCAAAGAATAGATTCTTTTTTTTAAAAAAAAAAAAAAATTGCTTGTTGGCAGGCACAGTTCCTCCTCTCTGAAGAAAACGAAGTACCAAAGTCCATAGCTGGCCTCCCTACAAAGTATAAAGCGTCACTTCAGAACCCAACCTTACTGTCTATGGAGGAAAAACTTGACTTGTCTTGAAAAGTGGACTGGTGGGACTGCTCTATATGAGGTCCCAACTGGTGGAAATTCATCTGTTTCCAGCCCAGCGAATCCGATTCTTTCTCTTTTTTTTTTTGAAGTTTGGTTATACAAGTTATTTTGATTTGTTTTTTTACATAAAAATTTAAAATTTAAAATTTATATAAATATCTAATTATGTAAATTAATTTGTATATAAAAAATTAATAACAATAATTAAGAGAAAAACTGGAAAATTTAATAAATAAATATAAATTAAAATATTCGATGTTATAAAATGAAATATTTATCTAGTTGTGTTTATTAAATTTATTTATTAAAATTAATAAAAATTAATAAAAATAAAAATATACATAAAACTAATTAAATAAAATAAAAAATATTATGCATGGTTGAATATATTAAAAATATTATTTAAAAATAAAGATGAACAATATCTCTAGAAATTATATATATATATAAAATATCTATTCAAAAAATACTTGCGAAATTCATGGTTTTGATGATTAGACCAAAATAAATTAATAAAAAAATTGAAAATAATTTGGGTTTTGGAACTTTTTTATTTATAGTGCATTCAATGTAATGGTTTTAGTCATGAATTTTTTTTAAAAATTATATAGAAAAAATAGATCATTGAATAGTTAAATTAAAAAAATATAAATACAAAATATTATTTCAATAATAATATTTCAAAAGTTAGCCATATCTCATCCATTTATCTGTACTTGAAAGCAAACTTCTGCATGAAGTTCCAATTTCACTTTCTTTTTTTAACATAATTGCCATTCATAACCTTAGCACTTCGGTGACGAGACATGCACCCTACTTCCACATTGATTTTGTGGGCAAACTGGCATGTTGAACGCCGAGAAGTAAGCTAAGAGTCCGTTTCGCTAAGCGTACGTGGCTGATAATATAATGTTTGGTTAAAAAATTAGTCGTGATTTTTATATATGGAAGATATCATTATTTATATTAAAAATACTATTCTATTAAAGCAGAAATTACATGTTTCTGTCGCGTTCCTACCTTTTGCTGCATGCCTTTGCACATCATGCTAATTAATTAGCATGTACAATGCAATATATTGCACTATTTCAACTGAATGGATTATGATTTAAAATTTAAAAGATATTAAAATGGATTTGATCTGATAAAATAAAAATTATTTTTATTATTTTAATTATATTTTATTTAAATAATTAGTGTTTAACATCATTCAATTAAACTATATAAATTAAACAAAAATCATTTAATGATGTAACATTAACAGAATTTGATCGTAAATCTAATTTTATTTCTGATTATATTTTTCCTGATATTGTATACTTAAAAAATAAAATAAAAATTGTAATCCTCATCATATATAAATGTTATAAAATTATAGATATTTTAATGAAACAATAAAAAATATTTTATAAAAAATATTATTTATTTTATAATGTAATAGCAATAGTTAAATCTACAATATTTAAATTAAAAACCATCAATATTAATATATATTTTTTAAAATTATTTTATAACTTCAATTTCAAAAGCATTCTTAACCAAACACATTAAATTATTTTTTATTCAACCTCAATTTCAACCTCAGTTTTAACAAAACAACTGTTTTTTTAAATTAACCTCAACTAAAAATATTTTTTATAAAATAACTTTTTCAAATCACCCACAACAACTACCACAATACCAAACATATTCTAACTTCTAATTGGTGTTTGAAACTCATTTTAATGCATTTTTAGATTAAAAAAATAATTTTAAAAAACACCACACCCTTTCAACACTGCTGCAATAACTGTATAAAAAATAAAAATAAAGTATCTTTTTAAAAAATAATTAAAACATTTTCGATTAAAAAACACTTCTAAAACACATCTTGCACAGCATTATTATCTTCCAACAAACAATCAAAGCATAGAGATAGTTACGTTGCTATCAAGGTTTGCGGTTAAAGGAATAAAAGGATCACATTCACTGATCAATCATAGCGGGCAGCTAGTCGACTACAGTCAAATAACAATAAACCTTCCAGATCTGGCTAATAAACCAGACCAGATGCACCACTTGAACCACACATTAGCCATAAAAGCCTGCCTAACCTAATCAGTACCAGTCAAGTTTATCGACAAGACGCGGCTAAATGTTTCGCTAATTAACCCCCTTTTGGCAAATCAAGTTGAACTTCATTTTCTTCAAGTTTTAAATAGACAGTTCGCTGGCTGAACTACAAAAAGAGGGCTAGTGTCTATCCATCAACATTAACCTGCATTCATGACAAGTTTCTCACACAAAGCAAAAGAAATGTTTTCGCCACCCACCTATAAAACTGGGAACTTGACACCCTATGCACACACAATGAGCGCCATCATGAAGCCACCCCAAAATCAGCAGGGGCAGGACCACCTTGACCTGTTGAACCGTGGTTGTTATAAGTGTGCCCACCACCTCTGCCACCCCTTCCTCGATTATTATAGTAGTTCCTCTGATGAAAGTTTCCGGGTTGATCATAATATTGGTTGCGGCCATTTTGGTAGCCACCACCTCCTCTAGAACCACTTCGACCACCACGGCCATTTGAATAGCCCCTACGACTGCCATTGCCACCACCACGACCACCTCTTTGGTTCTGGTAGTTCCTTCGATTCACATATTGTTGCTCAGGCTCCAACCCTCTCTGATTATGATCTACTCCTACTTCTGTCAAAGGCTTTTCTTGCTCTGCTTGATCTGGGACAACTTCTGCTGGATTTCCAGTCTCCTGTTCATCCTGCAACGGAGAAACCAACATTATTCAATATCAAATAAATACATGCAGGCATGGAGGAAGATCATATCATGCTAAGTGCAAGCACCTTCTGAGATTCCTCAGTAGGACTAGACTGATTATCACCAGTCTCATGTTGGAAATTTTCTGTCTCTTGTTCCTACAAAAAGCAATAACAACAAATATTTAGAAAGTCTTTTAAGAAAAATATATAAAGCTTGAACAAAACAAAACAAAGAAGTTTCCCCCAAAGAGAATATTTCACCAACCAACTGACACGAATCCGAATGAACTAGAAGAAGGAAAAGAAATCAAATCACACAATAACTGCATAATCAGGTGAGATTTGGCTTAGGTATGCAAATTTCTAAGAATTCAGACATGCATCACCATTAAGCAGAATAAATTTCCAATTGAGCAATCAATGGGAGCTAGTATCATTGCAGTTTTGAATTTTCATCCGTTGCACCTTTCCAAAATCAACAAAAACTAGCAATCGCACATACTCCAATTGAATAGAAATAAGTTCAAAGAACAGTCAGAATGAAAGGATGGCTTACTAAAGAAATTATAAGTGAAACAAACAAAAGGATGATTTAAGAAATTGTAAATCACAACCAGCAAACATCCAACAATAAATCACATAGAATCTAATTTAGCACGATGGACAGAGTAGAATATTGGAAGCAATCAACAATAGCTAACTCATTTAAATGAAAAGAAACACACATAATATGCAGTCATAAAATAGCAGTTAAACTAAGGACTGAAAACTGGAGCACCTTCTTGAAGTGCTATTTTTAATTTTAAGAAACAAACTAAACTTGAAAGATGAGCTCGAAGGGATGTTTCACATCTGGAAGGACTGGTATGACTTTACTTGATTCAGTCCTTACAATAAAGGCAGCTTCAAATTACTAGTGGTATAGATAACAGATCCCTAATCACTTCATATGATGGAGTGTAAAACAAGCAACACTTACATTATATCATTACAGGTGGTTTAAAATTTTCATCCAATCCCCCTTTAAGTGAAACGGGAACATACTGTGCACAAAACTTCATGGAACTCCACTTTAAACACAATTCACAATTTCTAACAGTATGTTACTACCTAGAACAGATGTGTTACCCCTCTCACCAACAAGAAAATGGCCTCTTTCATAAGCCTTACCTTCCCTGCTCCTCACTCCAACTAAACTGCCCACTATTTTCTTTCTTTATGGAAAGCCCAAGCTTTGAAATGTGCTATCCAGACTAGATAAGTTTAAAAAGTTAGGATTCTAGATCACACAAGCAGCTCAAACAGTCTCCTACTAGGACAGACAAAAGGAATAAAACACTCCTTTGGGTTGAATAATTCAAATATAACGTTGAAAAAAGAAAAAGAAAATACAGCACATCCTTCCAAAGCACCACAATGTATAAACAAGTGTGAGTGGCTTAGGCACAAAACCAAAAATTCAAAACAACAAAGGATGATGTTAATACTCCCCATCATTTCACAAAGCAAAGCAAAATGGAAAGCACTTTCTCAAACATGCTTACAAGTATAATTTAGCCACATCTTAAATAAAAATAAAATTCCCAATTACCCTTTTTGACAAGTGAAACTAGCAAACACGTAAACAACAATTTGACACCAGTTCTTACAGAAATACAGTTAACAAACATGTGTGATAATTAACATTGCCCTGTGAATTTTAATCTAGAAAACAAGAACAGTTTTACAGAGATCTATTTCTATGATGTTTCTAATAGAAGAATTTTATTAAGAGAGAATCATGAAGGATAAGACATCATCACAGATAAATAACTGCTGAAATTAGAGAGCTTGCTGATTCTCTTTATAAATCAACTAAGGAATTCATCTAAAAATGTCCATGGAAGAACAGGGCAAAGCCATGGAAAATACTTACTTAGGAATGATAATGGGTAACCCCGGGTCAGGTTTCTCTATGTTCATACCCTACCCATTACTCACCGAGTAAAAAATTTAGATATACCATATACATCGAGTTTCGGGTATCCATATGAGTATCCATTATCCAACTATTATTTATTATTTAAAAAAAATAAAATAGTAATATATATTTGAAGTGTGTGTATTAAATGATAAAATAAATTATAAATGTTATACATATACGTGTATTGTGTCAATATTGAAATATGTCACACACACACACACAATACCCTATCCATTACCTATTGGGTAAGGTAACTAACCAAAAAAACCCACCCATTTAAGTCGGTTTGGAACGGTATCCATAAGGTTTAGATTAAATTGTCATCTCTAATTCTATACAGAGTGATTGTCTTGAAAAATTCTACATTTAAAATTCAACAAATCACAATTAAGAATGCACACTTTCAAAGAATCTTGCCTCCCTTCATCCTAAAAAAATTAATAAATTTAATTCGAGTTGTTAGTACAAAGTCAACGCTCTCTAAACTACAAAAATAAACCATTCCATTCACTTGTGACAGCAATGCAAGAAAAGGGGTCCCAAAGCTCCATTACTATTAAAATGCAAGGTGCACAAATCTAGATTTTGAGGACAACACCATCTTAGATCTCTAGACTTGTTATAAATAATCAATGTTGACCTTACAAAGGGTTGGTAACAAAAAAAAAAAAAGAAAAAGCCCAAACCATAGAGAGTAACCTTATCCTTCCGAAATAATTCGGCAAATTTGAAAAGAGATAGAGTTGTTTGCTTCTGCAAATGAATAGGCCATCTTGCTAGAATAACATAATTTATTTGGTTTCATAGTGTTATACAACAATATTCTATATTCTATGATGGGATATAACAATTTTGTATTTTTACAATTTTCTTCACAAATGTAAATGGGTCACTGCATCCAAAGCCTCCTTCCATGTTCTAATTGTCTACCTGTTAAGAATCTGATTTGCAAGTTAGTTCTCAATACCAATTGAAATTAGAAAACGTGGTTCTGATACTGCATCATGCCAAGTTCTACCATTTTCAACTATCAATGCCAACACCAACCTTGATAAATATGACAAGAACTTGGTCATAGAAAAGTAACCCAAAGAAAGAAAAGAGGACAGTTATGATAAGCCATACGACAGAGAGCTTAGTAGTGATTACTTTCCTACAAGGATTAGGATTAGGGATTCCAAAAAATGACTAGGTTGATATAAAATATAGAGTACCATTATAAAGTATGACTAGTCAAATAGGAATTTTTATGTTTCTTTTTTATCACTCAAAGTTTAATTAGGATTAGGAATAGCTCAGGCTTGTAAATATGCTTGTAGCATTTAAAATTACAGCATTGAATACAGTGCAGCTTTTTCTTAACACGTGAGAAGTGTGATGCTCTCAATTAAGGAGAGGCTCCTTGAATCTATTATTGTGAGCCTGTGAGGCTAGTAGTCCTCAATCATTTCACCTTCTATTTTGTTTGAGTTGTTTTCATTTTATCTTCAAAACATCAATCATACTCATCACATCAATAGCAGTCCTCAAATAGATAGTAAACCCGTGACAAAAAGAAATCCTAACCCTTGAAAATAACAAAATCCCAATAGTTCAAATACAATAAATAAATAGTGTATAACTAAATCAGAAACAGAAATACCCTAATTCAAAGAAACCTGCTATGGTAATGCACAACAGTGAACTATCAGATTTTCAGATACTACTTTGGCTTTGCTCCTACATCACCATGTCATGCTTCATTATATAGTGATGATCAAGTGACAGGCACCTTAAAAAACTGATAATGACAAAACATTCTTCATATCAAACCTGACTTTCTCCCATAAGCGATTAATCACCATAATTAAACAAGGAATGCTCTGATGTTTGGGCCCAAAACCACCATTTTGAATGCTCTTGAGTAAATAAGTATTGATTTCTACAAATCACTATCTAAACAAAGAAGGAAGAGAGAATTGGCAGAGTACAGTATGCACTTCACCTAATTATTTTTTATTGTGGTCACAACCTAAATGCTAGAAAAGACCTTTAGCCTGAGTATTGAATGACAAGAAGGCATTCAAAAATAAATACCTAAGCAACATGTGTCTAATGATTGAAAAGAGAAACTAAATATCAATAAAAGAGAAAACAAAAGGCAGCTAAGCTATATTTAGATAGCACAATGACCATAACAGCTCATTTTACATATCAATAAACACATCAATCATAAACCTTATTAACATAACCGCATAACAAGAAAATATTCATGGCAAAAACAAAACAAAAAATAAATGAAAGTTACAAGTAAATGATTCTTTATACCTTTGGCTGGTATTGTGCAACGGAGTCGTCCACTTGTACTGGAACTGAGAAAGGAACCTGGAAAGGCACGTAATTGCCAGCAGCAGCAGCCACTTCCACCGGAGCTTTCATCTCCGGTGTGGTAGTAAAATAATCGGAAGCCTTGATCTTGTTGAGCCTCTCCCTCAATTCAGCATCTGAAAGGCAATAATAATAATAATAAAAACTCAATACCCCATAATACACAAACAAAAATTACAAGTAAACAACAATTAAAAAAAAACAAGATATATTACAGACAGGAAACATTAGTAGTGGAATCAATAGGTTGGTCTGAATTAGCCAGCCACAACTTCGCGTGCTCCATACAACGCTGCAAAGCATTCTTATGAGATAAGCTAGTATTGCCGGGACGCGAAATCAATAAACCACCCAACATAGATATCATATCCAAATCCCTCTCGCCAAGCAGATCCGTGGCATCATCGGTGACATAATCATAAGTCAAGCAACAACCTCTTTCATGTGTCCGAGTTAACATGGTGGCAGTGAAATCGTTCTGTGACTTGACATCAAACAACGACCCAAAATACAACAAGTGCAACAGATCCTCCAACATTTCATCACTTGCTTCCGGAACAACTGTGCTGTCAGATTTAGGGTTGAGTCGATGAGCAGCGAGCTCAATTTCTTCCGAGACAGCGATGGAGAGAGGCTGGCGGAGCTTCTCGAGCTCGTCAATTGCGGCCGAAACAGAGGGTTTAGAACGGAGGAAGTCCTCTTGTTCTTTGTTGATAGGCTTGCCTTGAGCGATGGACTCTTCCATCTGGAGGATTCGGTTGTGTTTCTTCTTGAGAGCGCGAAGGCGTTTGGTGATTACGCTGAGGATGGGTCCGTCCGTCATTTCTGAGGTAGGTGTGGCCGCCATTTGCTTATGGATGAAGGGCGGGGGGGTTTAATTTTTAATCTTTTTTGTTTGTGATCGGAAAGCACCTCCAATTGGCGGTGGTGATGTTGGTGGTGGTTTTGGTTTCTGTGGAGGCTTTAGAGAGGAGTGGAGGTGGGAACAGGAAGCGGCGGAATAGGATTTTGGAGAGAGATAAGAGTATGCCTGTTGGGTTTTAGAGGATTAGTGTGGGCTAAATGTGGAAGATTGCAAAAGTCCTTTGGGATTTATCTTTTATTTTGCTTTTTAATGTAAATAGGAAATGCAATTTCTCTGTGCACTACTGGTCGGGTTGGTGTTCAAAGAAAGGAGCGTTGGTTACTGTGATAATGCTGTGTAAGATATCTTTTTAATTAATAAATATATTAATTTTTTTATTTTTTCTATTAATATATCAAAATTATTAAAAAAATCTAAAAATACATAAATTTAATTTTTTCAGAAAAAATTATTTTAAAAACAGCAATTATATTTCTAAAAGAATAAATTTAAAAAAACATGTGTTTGATTTAAATTGTTATTAAATAAATTTTTGTATTTAAAATAAATGAAAATCAAGTTCTCTCAAAGTAAATTATTTTAATTTTTATAAATATATAATTTGAAACACAATTATATATAAGGTCTAATACAAAAATTTAAAGCTATTTAGTTAAGTAATATTTTTATTCTTTGTAGTTGGATAAAGAACAAAAATTAACACATGCTAAACAATTTTTAAATATAAAAAAATCTTTAAACATGGTTGCGAGATCCAATGTTATTATAAAAAGGCATTGTGTCATTAAGTTATTTAATAAACTCATAAGTTATTAGATAAATTTAATTTGATTATTTTTTTTTATTAAAATTATGTTATTTTGGCTTTTTAAAAAAAATTAATGCTAATTTGATTGGGTTTGAATTAGATTTGCTTGATTTAACTAAGTTTGGTTAGGTCAATATTTATTTTAATTTAAATTGAAACATAATTCAAGTGGTTTGTTAAGTTAAATCTCTAAACCAAGCTAGTTCTAATTATTATGATGATTTTAAATATAATTTTAAAACTCAACATAAAAATTAACTTAATACAATCAAGATATTTTAAGTTGTGTAAATAAATATTTTGTATTTGAAGACCATATTATTTAAGTGTCTAGTTTCAATATAAGTGTCTAGTTTCAATACAGGAGAAAACCATCTATATAACATTGCAAACAAATAAGTGTTTTCAAAATATACTTATAACATTACAAACAAAGATTTATTGTTTCTTTTTTATCATTGATGATGAAAAATTGTATAACATGACAATAAATAATTCAATTAATATTGTCTCTTTAAATTTTTTAAATTTTAATGTTTTATGACTTTCCACATTTATAAACATTTTGCATTCCAGATCGATTTGTTTTTTTTTTTTAATGTTTCTTGACATTATAAATTTTTAGATAAAAAAAACTTTTCTTTCACTTTCTTTTCTTGGCTTTATCCATCAATCAATATTATCCTCACTATCTCAGTCAAAATACTTGAAATTTAGGTTAAAAAATGACATATGTTGCAAGAACTCATAAGATTTATATAGTTCAAATCGATAAGTTACAATGAAAACAAGGTTAGGAATAAACAAAGTGATGAGTAATAAAATTTAAAATACTTAGGAATAAAACTTGAGGTGACGGATAATCAGTTAATCTTTTAATTCAAGTAATTTGATTTATAATCCTTAGCCAAGATGTTTGATAGCTTGAAATGGAAAGCCCAGGTAATTGGTAATAGGTAGAGATTAATACTTAAAAATGTATTTTTATCAATGTTTTATATCATCATTTTGCATTTGAAATATCAATAATTTCTCAACTAGAGCATGTTTTACAATAACAAGTTTAATAATATAAGATATTTTTAATTTATAGTAAGTGCTCATTTTAAATATGGGTATTCTTACAATTCAAAGGGTTGATTGTTGTGATTGACTATTGAAAGTGAAAGAACAAAAAAAAGGCTAAGCTTAGAAAGGAGATGCCGATTCAATTCAAATTCAAATACTGTTCAGTCATTGGGTTATATTTGGAGCTAGATCTTGGATTTCAGTTTGGTTTATATGGCTGGAAAGATAAGAAATAGACCTACAACTTTCATAGGAAAAAACCTAAATTTTTCTTTTTTAAATTCAAAGTTTGGCCACAAAAGAGAAGTCAGAATCTATCTTGCAATTTAGCCCAAACACTACTTAGCTTTTTACCTATAACTGGAGTTCTAGAAGGCCAAATGATATGAAATTTGGTGAGTAGAAGGAAAAGAAAATTTTCAACTTTCATGAGAAGACCTGCTCAAATTCTGATGGTAGAAATGACATTTCATCCAGACAAGAGCTTGAGGGCTATTCATCAAGTCCACCAGCAACACTACTCAGTATTTTAGACATATCTTGAGCTGTAGTGCTCCAAATACTCTAAAATTTAGTGGGTGAAAGTAAAAGATAATTTCCAATAACTTTCATGAAGAATACTTTACCAAATTCAGATTGCATCAATATCATTTCATCTATCCAAAATGCTTGAGTGCTGATGTCCACCAAGTCCACTAAATCAATAGTTGGCCACTAAATCAATTATCAATTACCAAATAAATCATTCTAAATTTTAGCCTATAAAAGGAGGCATTTGCCATTCATTTAGCCATCTTGTTTTTCAGATCAAGATCATGTTCTTGCTCTCTCTTTTTATACTTTTATAATGCTTAAGTTTTGCTTTCATTAATCTCTTGTTCATTCTTTTCATTTCCTTTACTATACTTAGTTAACTTATATCATATTTATGTTCTTATATTATTTATTTATGTTTTTCTTCTTCATAATGTCTAGCTAAGTTAATTATATCAAGGTGAAAAGGTTTCACTAATGGTGTTAGGATAAGTATAATATAAACTTAATATGGACTTCAATGTTTATATCCTAAACAACTTGCTATTAACATGTTGTATCATTTTTATCTTATTAATTCTTAATACCTTGCTTGTTTAATAGTTAATCTAAATTTATGTTGTATAACACTTGGTATATCAAATACTTGATCCTTCATAGTCTTCAGTCGATATTGTTATTATGAGAGGAACTTGATTTTTTGTCAACATAAGTTAGCATTATGAATACTTGATAAAATTTATAAGTATGGTGTTACATAAATAAGATGATTAATATGATCATGTTGATAAATTATAAAGATTTTATACTTTACTTATCTCTAATACTATTAGTAGATCCTCTAACCTTGACATTTATTTTTATCATTATATAATCTTCATAATATCTTACATCTCGAAGTCCTCTTTAACTCATTATCACCACCACCATCATCGTTATTATTATTATTGTTATTATTATTATTATTTATTATTTATATAGTTAACTTCTCTGTAGTTCGCCCCCGGTCTTACCGGATTATTTATTACTTTGACACTCTTGCATTTGGGACAAGACATCAACTATTTGATCGTGTCAGGTAGTGTTTAGTAAGTTAGGGTGATTAATAACTGTACTGTAAAAGATCTTATTTGATGGATATGGGGACTCTCTAATGCTCAAGTCAATAATTTTGTAGAGAGAGAAGGTACAATGATATTTCAGGAAGATAGATTTTGAAAATATATATGCTAAATGTATTAAGAATGAAGAGACTATGAACCTTGAGTTTGAAGGATTCGTAGTATATTTATAGCTTATAAGTTTTGCCATTTGAGATGAGATTATGAAGCATAATTTAAGATGTATTCTACTCAAAATAATACATATTAGATTAGTATAAAAATATTAAGGGAGCCACTTGGAGTCTTGGAAAAATTTTCCAATAGAGTGTGAAGCCTGATCAAGGTTCTTGAGCCTATTAAAGATGAAAAATAGGTCCAGGTGCGCTGTCTATACCCAAATATATTGGGCTCGAGTGTGACTAGAGCCCATGAGGGTGTTAAGGTACATGTGTAGCCCTAGCTAGTGTACTCCCTGCATAAAAAGCTGGGCATACACTCAGTGCATAGGCGTACGTCTATGCTAGGTGCATGGCTTTAGATCCTTACCCAAACCCATGCTTATTTGGTGTTTTTTGGGCCTTTACCCTTTTTTAAAGGGTTTATTAAGCCCATTTTATTTGAGCTCATTATTAGCCCTCCAAGTCTTTATCATATTAATCTTAAAAGACTTGTAAAAATACCTAGTTACCATAATAAGTTTGTTGAATTTTTTTGTATGAGAAGAGAAGTGGAAACCCTAGGTTTATTAAATGGAGAACCCGTGTATGGAGGCGTACATCATGTTTAAGGAAATTTCTAAGTATATAGAAGGCAATTATAGAGGAATCCATACTTAGAAAAATTCATTGAAGAGTGGGGTGAGATATAAATGACCCCATATTTAGAAAATTTTTCTGAAAGGTAAAGGGAAACTTATGGAGAAGAAACTCATACTTAGAATTTTTTTAAGTAATTGGTGGAAACACAGAAAGGGTGGGCCTATACTTTATAAAAATTTCTAAGAAGCTTAAGGGAACCCAATAAAGGTGACTCATGATGACGCCCATACTTAGAAAAACTTTTAAGAGGCAGAGGGGATGAATCCGTGGAGGGTGGTTTTATTGCATTAGAAAGATCAAGTCCATCCTTTAAAGAGTGGTCACACTGGAGTGTAGAAGGTATGTGAACCTCTCTAGAATGACATGAGGCATGAGAACCCTCAATTGGAGAAAGATCTCACCAAAGAGTTAAAGGTCTATGTCTATAGCCTTGATTAGTACTTAAAAGTGCATTTTTATCAAGATTTTATATTATCATTTTGCACTTGAAGTATCAATAACTCCTTAACTAGAGCATGTTTTATAATAATATATCTAATAATATAAGATACCTATAATTTGTGATAAATGTCTATTTTTAATGCAGGTCTAT
>NW_011500757.1:4163-5757 GCF_000495115.2 Populus euphratica | reverse complement strand
ATTGTTGTTGTTGTTATTGTTATTGTTGTTGTATTATTGTTATTTATAATTTGTACAATTAACCTCCTTATGGTTCGACCCCGATCTTGCCGGGTTATTTATTACTTTGACACTTCTGCACTTGGGAGAAGACATCAATCTTTTAGTTGTGTCAAGCCTCCCCAATAATGGCATGAGGCTTGAGATCCCTAAATTAAATAAAAATCTTAATGAAAAGCATGAGGTTTATAACCTTCCTAGTGATGGCATAGGGGCTTGTGAGCCTTCCCCACTAAAAACTATGCCATTTGACTTCCCTAGCATCGTCATGGGGTTGTGGTAGACCAATTAAAGAGTCATGTCAGTCCGAATTTGCATTGGAGAGGAGGGAGATCTAAAATCAATCCCTAGCTAATTAGTGAGAGGCACTTTGACATCACTTGAATAACATGTTAGTCAGAGACTACAATAGAGAATATGGGATTTAAGATCAACCCCTGTTAAATTGGTGAGTGATTATTAGGCAACACCTAGAGAATATGTTAGTTTGAGATTGCTGATTAGTATTTAAAAGTGTATTTTTATCAAAGTCTTATATCATCATTTTTCACTTAAAGTATCAATAACACCTTAACTAAAACATGTTTTATAATAACAAGTTTGGTACCATAACATACCTTTAATTTATTATAAATGTTCATCTTAAATACAGGCCTATCATATAAATGAAAGGATTGATTGATAAGTTTAAGTACCGAAAATTTATGGATAAAGAGAGGGCTAAACTTAAAAAAGAGATGTTGATTCAACTCAAACGAGAACATTGTTCAGTCATTGGGTCATATCTAGAGCTGTAGATCTTGGATTTAGATATGCTCTATATGGATGGAAAGCTAAAATATAGGCCTAAAATATCCATGGAAAAGCAAGACTCAATTATGCTATTTGGAAGTCCAAATCTTAGCAACAATGGAGAAGTTTGAATATGTCCTATAGCCTAGACATTATTCAGTGTTAAGCACATATTTCGAGATCTAGAAGTCCAAATGACCTCAATTTTGGTTTGGAAAGCTGAGATAATTTCTTAAAACTTTCATGATTTAAGTTTGTTCAAATTCTGATGTTAGCAATGACGTTTTGTTCATACAAAAAGATAAAAATTGTCACAAAGTCAAGATATACCACCCATTCAACAATTAGTCAACAAATTAATAGTTTCCAATTTTGGCCTATAAAAGAAGGCATTTGTCATGCATTTAGGTATATTGGTTTTCAAATCAAGATCATGTCCTTACTTTCTTTCTTTAGCATTCTTCTCTTAATCCTCCACTAATAAGGGGTTTTAGTCATTCTTCCAAGTATGCTCATAAATAGATCTTCTCTTAATCCTTTGTTTGTAAGGCTCTTGAAAGCAGATGGAGTTTAGCATGGAACGATGATTATAGTAATTTTTATCGATCTCATGATAGATAAAGGGAGGATGTTTGCACTACTGACTATGTATACAGGTATTGAAATGTCATGAGTGACCTCTTGAAAGACTTAATATTATCATTTTATTTTGGGTAATTGATGTAACCATATTATTCGATAGTTTTACCCATATTTACCTAAT
>NW_011500757.1:3013-3789 GCF_000495115.2 Populus euphratica | reverse complement strand
CAAACTTAATTTTTTTGGATTCCTGACTCAAAGGTCTATGAACTCTTCAAATTTCAGCCAAAAAAATGTCATATGAGGGAGATATGAGTTTTCAAATATAACATCTGAATTCTGCCAGCAAACAGGTTTCGTGAAGAAACGAGTCCAAATTATGTTCGAAAGCTTCTAAACCGACATCCAAGTTTTTATATCAGTAATTTAGCTCCTCTAAGTTAGAGCTTGAAGATTTCATGCAAGACTATTTCTTGTTTTTAGGAAAAATAGTTATTGAAGTACTTAAATATAAATTGCCAACTTAAGGGAGGACTATTTTGTAAAATAGAGGCTAGGGTTTCCTAGGATATAAAAAGAATAAGAGAAGAGAACGGGGGGTAGCCACCCAAGAGAAGAACAACGCCCCCCTCCTCTAAGAAACTAAAAATTATACATTCTTCATTCTTTAGGAGTAGTTGTTCAATAGTTATGCAAGACTAAGCTCTTTTCTTGGTTGCAAGGACACAACAAACCTTCGGATTCCAAGAATCGTGAGATTTATTCTTCCTTTTATTTTTAGTTTATGTTATGAATGAGTATGATTATTTTTCTATGCATATTTCTTATGATTGTTGTTGATGATTGCTAAAGTGGACTATAAGTTATTATTGTGAACAATCTATTGCTAAGTTTAATATCAAAACCGGAGTTGTGATATATGAACTTGTGAAGCAATTAAGCTTGATAATTGTGGCGGAACTACATTATTGAACTTAGGGAGAACATTTGAACAAAGTGACATA
>NW_011500757.1:0-2869 GCF_000495115.2 Populus euphratica | reverse complement strand
TTAATTAATCAACGTTAAGAAAAGATAAAATTTCAGAACATAAACTTCAATTTTAGTTTCAAGGATCGGCTCTAATTTCCGTTAATGGATGTATACCTGCGACCAAAGTTTGTTTTCTTGATAAATTTCGATTTCAATTCATTTTGTTTGCTAGTTTAATTTCTTCCATAGTTTAGATCATCACAAATCAACCCCCCTCTAAATTGCATAACGTATATCATAAGAAATCTAAATAAAATCTTCCTTGTGGGATCAACCCCTTGCTTGCTCTATACTATATTGTGTGTTGTGTTTTAAGTTAGGGTAACTAATTTGTGCGACCGCGACATCGCAACAGTACTGTAATTGTCTATGGGTGCCTGGTACGATCAGTGGTTATGATGCTAAGGCATTTTGTGTTGTTGAGGGTGTCAAGACTTTTTAGGGTAATAAGGTCTAATTTTCCTTTTAGATTGTCAATACAGCCCAAGTGAGGAGTTGCACCTGATTGGTAAAATAATAAAGGTCCAGATTAGTAGAAGTATTCGTGATAATAAGTAGATTTATCTTATATCCTAACTTAGATGTGTCTTAGTTGTGTGCATTGAATGACCTGGAATGTCAAAAAAATTTAGAAATTGATGGTTTTTTATTAGTTCTTGATTATTACTTAAAAGTACATTTTTATCAAGGTTTTATATCATCATGTTGCATTTAAGGTATCAATAACTATTTAACTAGAGCATGTTTTATAATATTATATCTAATACTATAAGATACCTTTAATTTATGATAAATATTCATCTTAAATGTAGGCCTATCACATAAATGAAAGGGTTGATTAATGAATTTAACTTTTGAAATTTAGAAGACAAAGAGAGGGTAAAGCTTAGAAAATAGATGCTAGTTCAGTCTAAACTAGATTATTGTTTGGTCATTGGATCATAATTGGAGTTGTAGAACTTGGATTTAGGTATGCTCGATATTGATGGAAAGCTAAGACATAGACCTAAAACTATCATGAGAGTCTAAAATTTAAAAAGGCCGTTTTCAAGTTCAAATTGTAACGACAACGAAGAAGTTTGAATCTGTCCTGCAACCCAGACATTGTTCAGTGTTCAGCCCATATCTCGAGTCTTAAAAGTTCAAATGATCTCATTTTTTTTAGAAAGCTGAGACAATTTCCTAGAACTTTCATGGGATAGTTTATTCAAATTCTGATGTTAGCAATGATATTTTGATCTGACAAAAAGATAAGGATTGTCACCAAGTTAAGATATGGTCACCCACTCAACAATTAGTCAACAAATCAATAGTTCCAAATTTTGACCTATAAAAGGAGGCATTTGCCATACATTTAGTCATCTTGGTTTTCAAATTAAGATCACGTTATTGCTCTCTTTCTTTATATTTTTTTGTAATGCTTAAGTTTTGCTCATTATTCTCTTATTTATGCTTTTCATTTCATTTTCTTTACTTAGTTAATTTATATCTTATTTATGTTTTATCTTATTTATTTATGTTTATCTTTTTCATTATGTTTAGTTAAATTTATTATGTCAAGGTGAAAAGGTTACATGATTAGTACTTAAAAGTGCATTTTTATCAAGGCTTTATATCATCATTTTGCACTTGAAGTATCAATAACTCCTTAACTAGAACATGTTTTGTAATAACAAGTTTGATAAAATAATATACCTTTAATTTATGGTAAATGCTCATTTTAAATGTAGGTATTCTCACAATTCAAAGGATTGATTGTTGTGATTAACTATTGGAAGTGAAAGGACAAAGAAAAGGCTAAACTTACGAAGGAGATGCTGATTCACTTCAAATTCGAACATTGTTCAGTCATCGGATCATATCTAGAGCTATATATCTTGGATTTCATATTAATTTATATGGTTGGAAAGATAAAAAATAGGCCTACAACTTTTAGTATGGAAAAACCCAAATTTGCCATTTTCAAATTCAAAGTTTGACCACAAAAGAGAAGTCTGAATCTGTCTTACAATCCAGCCCAAACACTACTCAAAGTTTTATCCATAACTGAAGTTCTAGAAGTCCAAATGATCTAAAATTTAATGGGTGGAAGGAAAAGATAATTTCCAACAACTTTCATGCAGAGAACCAGCTCAAATTCGGATGGTAGAAATGAGATTTCATCCACACAAGAGCATGAGGGCTATCCACCATGTCCACCAGCAGCACTACTCAGTATTTTAGACGTATCTTGAGTTGTAGTGATCCAAATGATCTGAAATTTGGTGGGTGGAAGGAAAAGACAATTTCCAATAACTTTCATGAGAATACCTTGCCAAATTCTGATTGCATCAATGTCAATTCAGCCATCCAAAGTGCTTGAGTGATGCTGTCCACCAAGTCCACTAATCAATAGTTGGCCACTACATCAATTATCAATTACCACATGAATAGTTCTGAATTTTAGCCTATAAAAGGAGGTATTTGCCATTCATTTGGGCATCTTATTTTCCATATCAAGATCATGTTCTTGCTCTTTCTCTTTATATTGTTGTAATGCTTAAGTTTTGCTTTCATTAATCTCTTGTTCATGCTTTTCATTTCCTTTACTATACTTAGTTAACTTATATCATGTTTATGTTCTTATATTGTTTCTTTAAGTTTTTCTCCTTTATAATGTCTAGCTAAGTTAATTATGTCAAGGTGAAAAGGTTTCACTAATGGTGTTAGGATAAGTAAATATAAACTCAATATGGACTTCAATGCTTATATCCTAAACAACTTGCTATTAACATGTCTTATCATTTTTATCTTATTAATTCTTAATACCTTACTTGTTAAATGGTTAATCTAGATTTTTGTTGTGTAACAATTGGTACATCAAATACTTGATCCTTCGTAGTATTCG
>NW_011501133.1:53426-57623 GCF_000495115.2 Populus euphratica | reverse complement strand
AGGCAGTTCACAACGGCATACATTCCACAGCAAAATGGAGTGGCAGAGCGGATGAACAAAACTTTGTTAGAAAGAACAAGAGCAATGTTGAAGGCTGCAGGTCTAGGAAAGCCATTTTGGGCAGAAGCAGTCAATACCGCCTGTTATATGATAAATTGATCTCCATCAACTGCAATTGAGCTGAAGACACTGATGGAGATGTGGACTGGAAAACCAGCTGATTATTCTCGATTGCATATATTTGGAAGTTCTGTGTACGTGATGTACAATACACAAGAAGTTAGAAAACTGGATTCAAAATCTAGAAAATATGTATTTTTGGGATATGTTGATGGAGTGAAGGGGTATCGCTTGTGGGATCCCACTGCCCACAAGGTAGTCATCAACAGAGATGTCATATTTGCAAAAGGTAAAATGCAAATGGAAGAACATAATAGCATTCTAAAGGAGACTACAACAGTACAGATGGAAAATACTCAAAATAATACTTCTTCTAAAACTGCATCAGATCATGAAGAGCAAGAACAAATAGAGTCTGAAACTCCTAAAGTTCGGCGGTCGACTCGTTAAAGAAGACCACCAGTCTGGCACTCAGAATATGTTACTAAGAGTAACATTGCATACTGTCTTCTAACAGAGGATGGAGAGCCATCAACTTTCAATGAGGCTATCAAAAGCACAGTTGTATCTATATGGATGACAACAATGCAAGAGGAGATTAAAGCTCTACACAAGAATAATACTTGGGATCTTGTTCCACTGCCAGAAGGAAGAAAGGCCATTGGAAATAAATGGGTTTACAAGATAAAGCGTGATGACAACGATCAAGTGGAGCGGTATCGTGCAAGATTGGTGGTGAAAGGATATGCTTAGAAAGAAGGAATAGACTTCAATGAGATATTTTCTCCGATGGTACGACTTACTACAATTAGAGTAGTCTTGGCAATGTGTGCTATATTTGATCTTCATTTATAGCAGTTAGATATGAAAACTGCATTTCTTCATGGAGAACTTGAAGAAGAAATTTATATGCTCCAATTAGAGGGTTTTGCTGAAACAGGTGACATGACTAAAAGATTGATGTCTTCTCCCAAGTGCAGGAGTGTCGAAGTAATAAATAACCCGGCAAGACCAGGGTCGAACCACAGGGAGGTTAATTGTACAAATTATAAACGACAATAGTACAACAACAATAATAATAACAACAACAACAATAATAATAGTAATAACAATAATAACAATAATGACAATAACAATAATAATAATAATAATAATAATAATAATAATAGTAGTAGTAGTAGTAGTAGTAGTAATAAAGAAAGAGAAGAAGAAGAAGATGATGAGAACTTGGAGATGGAAAATTAATGTAAGGATTAAACAATAATAATAACAAATGTCAAGGTTAGAGGTTCCACTAATGGTATGTCAAACAAGTATAGTATAAACTCTTATTATTCAATTGGAAACCACACACAAAGGAGGTTCCAATCTGATTATAGATTGTTAACATGATTACATTAGTCCTCTTATTCGATTAATGCTAGTACTTGTAAATCTCGTCAAGCATTCATGATTATAACTTATGTTAACAACAAATCAAGTTCCTTTCATAGCGCAGGTGTTGGTTATACCATACAGTATGAACTATGAAAGTGTCAAGCATTTGTTGTACCAAGGGTTATACAACATAAATCAAGATTAGTCATTTAACAAGCAAAGTATTAAAGAGTGAACAAGATAACAAATACAAAACATGTTAGTATCAAACATTAAAGTCCATATTAAGTTTGCACTATACTTATTCTTACACCATTAGTGTAACCTTTTCACCTTGACATAATAAACTTAGCTAGACATAATGAAAGAAAGAAAAATAAATGAACAAAATAAGAACATAAATAAGATAAAAGTTAACTAAGTAAAGGAAAGGAAACGAAAGGCATAAACTTGATATTAATGAAAGCGAAGCATAAACATTACAAAAAATACAAAGAGAGAAAGGAAGAGCATGATCTTGATCTGGAAACCAAGATGCCTAAATGCATGGCAAATGCCTCCTTTTATAGGCCAAAATTGGGAACTATTGATTTGATGACTAATTGATGAGTGTGTAGCCAACTCTTGACTTGGTGACAATCCTTATCTTCTCTTGTCTGTCCAAAACATCATTGATAACGTCAAAATTGGATCCACTCGATGAAAGTTGTAGGCAATTGTCTCAGCTTTCTTGTGTAAAAAATTCAGCTCATTTGGACTTCTAGAACTCCAGATATGGCCAAAATACTGAACAGTGCTCGGGCTGGAGGACAGCTTCGGGCTTCTTTGTTGTTGCAATAATTTGGACTTGAAAATGGCCTTTTTAGATCTTAGGCTCCATATGAAAGTTGTAGGCCTATGTCTTACCTTTCCATCCATATAAAGTAGACCTAAATTTAAGATCTATAGCTCCAGATATGACCTAATTACTGAACAGTGTTCCGGTTTGGATTGCAAAATGATGATATAAAACCATGATAAAAATGCACTTTTAAGTACTAATCAACAGGCAAGGAGAACTTGGTTTGCAAGTTGAACAAATCTCTAGACGGTCTCAAACAGGCGCCGAGGTGTTGGTACAAGAGATTTGATTCCTTCATAATTAGCCTTGGGTACAACAGACTCAGTTCAGACCATTATACGTATTACAAGAGGTTTGAGGAAGATGATGTTTTCTTCATTCTATTGTTGTATGATTAGTACTTAAAAGTGTATTTTTATCATGGTTTTATATTATCATTTTGCACTTGAAGTATCAATAACTCCTTAACTAAAGCATATTTTATAATAATATATCTAATAATATAAGATACCTTTAATTTGTGGTAAATTTTCATTTTAAATGCAGGCCTATCACATAAATGAAAGGATTGATTGATGACTTTAAGAACTTAAATAGCAAGGGTAAAGAGATGACAAAACTTAGAAAAGAGATGCCGGTGTAGTCCATACCGGAACACTGTTTGGTAATTGGGTCATATCTAGAGTTATAGATCTCAGATTTAGGTCCAATTTATATGGATGGAAAGGTAAGATATAGACCTACAACTTTCATAGGAGACCAAGATCTAAAAAGGTCATTTTCAAGTCCAAATTATAGCAACAACAAAGAAGCCTGAATCTGTCTTCCAGCCCGAGCACTATTCAGTATTTGGCCCATATCTGGAGTTATAGAAGTCCAAATGAGCTGAATGTTTTGCACAAGAAAGCTAAGACAATTTCCTACAACTTTCATGTTTTCAAGTGGCTCCAATTTTGCCGTTATCAATGATGTTTTGGGCAGACAAGAGAAGATAAGGATTGTCACCAAGTCAAGAGTTGGTCACCCACTCATCAATTAGTCATCAAATCAATAGTTCCCAATTTTGGCCTATAAAAGGAGGCATTTGCCATGCATTTAGGCATCTTGGTTTTTAGATCAAGATCATGCTCTTGCTTTCTCTCTTTGTATTTTTTATGCTTTGCTTTCATTAATATCAAGTTTATGCCTTTCATTTCCTTTCCTTTACTTAGTTAACTTTAATCTTATTCATGTTCTTATTTTGTTTATTTATTTTTCTTTCTTTCATTATGTCTAGCTAAGTTTATTATGTTAAGGTGAAAAGGTTACACTAATGGTGTAAGAATAAGTATAATGTAAACTTAATATGGACTTTAATGTTTGATACTAACATGTTTTATATTTGTTATCTTGTTCACTCTTTAATACTTTGCTTGTTAAATGACTAATCTTGATTTATATTGTATAACACTTGGTACAACAAATGCTTGGCACTTTCATAGCCCATACTGTATGGTATAACCGACACCTGAGCTATGAAAGGAACTTGATTTGTTGTTAACATAAGTTATAATCATGAATGCTTGACGAGATTTACAAGTATTAGCATTAATCGAATAAGATGACTAATGTAATCATGTTAACAATCTATAATCAGATTGGAACCTCCTTTGTGTGTGGTTTCCAATTGAACAATAAGAGTTTATACTATACTTGTTTAAATACCATTAGTGAAACCTCTAACCTTGACATTTGTTATTATCATTGTTTAATCGTTACATTAATATTTCATCTCAAAGTTCTCATCTTCTTCTTCTTCTTCTCCTTTTTTTTCTTTATTATTATTGTTGTTGTTGTTGTTGTTGTTGTTGTTATTACTA
>NW_011501133.1:46254-51067 GCF_000495115.2 Populus euphratica | reverse complement strand
TTGGTATATTATAATGGGTTACCTACCTAGATGGTCACATTGTAATGGGTCACCTGCCCAGATGGTATATTGTAATAGGTTACCTACCCAGATGGTCACATTGTAATGGGTCACCTGCCCAGATGGTATATTATAATGGGTTACCTACCCAGATGGTCACATTGTAATGGGTTACCTACCCAGATGGTCACATTGTAATGGGTCACCTGCCCAGATGGTATATTGTAATGGGTTACCTACCCGGATGGTCACATTGTAATGGGACACCTGCCCAGATGGGATATTATAATGGGTTACCGCCCCAGATGGTCACATTGAAATGGGTCACCTGCCCAGGTGGTATATTATAATGGGTTCCCGACCCAGATAGGATGCTATATTGTAATGGGCTACCTACCCAGATGGTAACATTGTAATGGGTCACCGGCCCAGATGGTATATTATAAGGGGTTACCTACCCAGATGGTCACATTGTAATGGGTCACCTGCCCAGATGGTATATTGTAATGGGTTACCGACCCAGATAGGATGGTATATTGTAATGGGTTACCTACCCAGATGGTATATTGTAATGGGTTACCGACCCAGATGGTCACATTGTAATGGGTCACCTGCCCAAATGGTATATTGTAATGGGTTACCGACCCAGATGGTCACATTGTAATGGGTCACCTGCCCAAATGGTATATTGTAATGGGTTACCGACCCAGATGGTCACATTGTAATGGGTCACCTGCCCAGATGGTATATTATAATGGGTTACCGACCCAGTTGAAAAATACAAGGATTTTTTATAAGACATTATAGGGTTCGAAGGCGCATTGTTCAATAGATGGAAGCTTGGAGGAAATGAGGGCTCGAAGGCGCACTTGAAATAAGGTAGGATAGGAAATGCACTATCTTTGATGGTCGAGGGCTCGAAGGCACACTCGAATGGAGGTAGGATAGGAAATGCACTACCTTTGATGGTCGAGGGCTCGAAGACGCTTTCGAAAAGAAATAAGACAAGGGCTTGAAGGCACGCTCGAATGGAGGTAGGATAGGAAATGCACTACCTTTGATGGTCGAGGGCTCAAAGACGCTTTCGAAAAGAAATAAGACAAGGGCTCGAAGGCACGCTCGAATGGAGGTAGGATAGGAAATGCACTACCTTTGATGGTCGAGGGCTCGAAGGCACGCTCAAATGGAGGTAGGATAGGAAATGCACTACCTCAGGAGTGGAAAATGAAAGGTAGTGGAAAAATAGAGAGATTTTTCCAGTGGCCTAATTCTCATGGGCGGCCTGCCCAGGTTGAAAAATTCTCAAAAGTGAAAATTTTTCAAAAGTAATTTCAATGCTTGCCATTTCAAGTTGGCCTTCCATTTCATGGATTTCGTTAGAATTTTCTCTAATAAAAATTTACAAAACTCATTGTCCAAGGTCTCAAAGTTTAAATGATATGCATGCATCTTTACCTGATTTGAAATATAGGCCCCCATTTCTTCTTAATCTTCTTGTTGCTAGGTTGGTGAGATCTTGTTATCTGATTTGAGTCATCTTTGTCGTTTAGCTTTCTAGCCCACTTGAGTCGGCTCATATAAATCTATTTCCAAATTTAATTGTATAACTCAGCATTTGTGGTGCCCATCGTGACCCACTTGTCTGCTAAAGATTTTCTGATTCATCAAATAATTTAAGAGGATCACTCATTACTCCTCGTTTCACTGCTAGAAACATTCGGTGTCACTTGTTGAAAGGATCAAGCTGTCTTTTGTAAACCAAAATGCCCCCTTGTCTGGTTAAAGGAAATTACCATCTCCTTTTCTAGAATTTTTCCTTTTAAACACAATGTTGCCCCCTTGTATTGGTTATTGCCTCTAAGTGTGCTCTCTTAGTGATTTGGACAAATAATGGTTCTAAGATGTCATTCTCTCATATCTATCCTTTTTTCTGTTTGGTGAAGGAATATGGGTCTAGAATGAATCTTGAAATCTTGATCTTGCATTTTGAAAACAAAAAATTATTTCGATGTGAGTCTAAAACAATTTGCTTTTGAAATCTTGCAACTCCTTGGTTATTTTTCTTTCTTGGAAAAGAGATTATTTGTTCTTGTGTTTGGCAATGCGGTCTTCGGTGAAAATATGTCATGATATTATGACCTTTTGCTTTTATAAGTTTTCAGAGTGGAGGGCTCGAGAAAAAGCTCGAGGTTTTGTATGAGAAGAATTTGTCTCTTTTTGCACATTTATTTTTATCAGCATGAATAATAATGAATAGTTTATTCTTGATGTCATGAATCTTATGAAAAAGTATTCTTTTCATTTTGAGAGCATTGTTTATTGTTCTAGGTTGCTTGCTTGCTTGATTAGAAAGGACTTCTATAGGCACGTAACGTAGGCTGTGGTTTTTGGCTATGAAAGAAAAGGATTCATAAGGCTCAAAGAGTGTTTCAGGGCTTCAAAGACTGAGAATCACTATTAACAGTTTGACTATTGATGTCATTCATATTTTCTTTTGCCGCTCTTCTTTGATTTGTTGCTTCTTTTTTTTCATTGCTTTGCTTATAGAGCATACTCACTTTATCTTGGTTATCACTTTTTCTTGTGATTTGGGCATGCCCCCTAGCATTTGAGTTTCTTGAGCTTTTTTGACTTTTGGCTTTCTCACAGCTTTATCATCTTTCTTGATAATTGAAATTTCACTTGCCCCCAGTATGGGATGTGATCCTAGTCGGGATTTTTTTCTATGAAAGAAAAAATTGTTCAGGCTCAAAAAGGGTTTGCAAGGGATGTATTTATTTAGAACGTGAAAGGAAATAACAAAGATGGCCTTTCCTCATTTCAAGCGCAAGTAGCTATGATCAATAAACTTTGACCTCGTATGGTATGATGGTTTATTCTTTGCAAAGATGCATTTCATGAGTTATGAGCAACAAGTTCACTATATACCATTATTCATACATTTTTAAAAAACACATGATTCAAGAGTAATGGGGTAAAGGTGTTTATTCTTTTTTTTTTTGTTTATAATTTAGTCACCTCAATGATGGAGTTGCTTCATTCACTTGTCATTCTACAAGCAGAATGTCAAAAATATCATTTTTGAATAAACATCAAATTACTTTTCGAAATCAAAATGCTAGATCAATTTTTCAAAACTCTAATAGGGAAATTGATTTTGGTAAGAATAATGAATTGAATCTATGAGATTGTGCAAGGCTTCAAAAATGTGTTTGTGAGTCTTTACAAGAAAACTCTCTCAAGAAAATGAATAATGCTTAGTCATAAACATGATTGAATGACAAACTCATTATTTCATTGAAACTTTGGAAAAGAAGTTTAACAACAAAGAACTTATGTCAACATCTTGGGCTATGAACACTAGCATGATAACATATAAAGGGGCTAAACATTTAGCGATCATTGATTGGAATTTTTAGAATCTTTCAATCATTTATTCTTCTCGACAAGGGCATCTTTTCAACAATTAGTTGAGGCCATATGTAAGAACAGTAAGTGCCTCGGCAACCCCCTTTAATGTCTTTTTCTTTTTCAGTGAAACCGTTCTTTTTCAGTTGGATAAGCAATTTTACCTAATCCAATGGCTTGTTCAATTCCCTCAGCTATAACAACCAGGTCAGAGAAATGTTGCGCAGAGCTTCTAACCAAGTATTCAAAGTACGGAGCTTTAAAGGTGTTGGAAAATAAAGCGATCATCTCTTTTTCCAACATGGAAGGATTAACTTGTGCAGCTACCTCACTCCATATTCGGGCGTATTCCCTTATGGAATCCTTGTTGTCCTTCTCCATAGCTTGCAAGCTTAACCGATCAGGGCCCACGTCTATATTGAACTTATATTGCCTCATAAAGGCATCCACTAAATCCTTCCATTTTTTAACCTTGGTATTGTCCAATCGCATATACCAAGTGAGGGAAATGTCACTCAAGCTGTCTTGAAAGAAATGAATCAACAGTTTCTCATCATCAACTGCTTCAATCATTTTGTTGCAGTATGCTTTGAGATGAGTTATAGAGCATTGAGTTCCCGTATATTTGATAAATTCTGGCACTCTAAACTTTTTAGAAATGACAACGTTAGGCACCAAACACATCTCAGCAGCCTTTATAGGATAATATAGGTGAATTCCCTCAAATGCCCTCCTTCTTTGTTCTAAGGCAATGAATTTGTTTAGTTCATCTTCTTTCACTACCTTGTTTTTTTGAGATTGCTTTATTGTAAGGTCAATGATAGATGACATTCTTATGGGATATACTGGTTGAGCAAATTGAAAATACATAGCCTATTGAGACACCTCATTTGCCCCCAGATTCTGTGGATTTCCGAGCATAGGTTTAAGTTGAGTTGTAGATTTTGCTTCTTCTGGTTTAGATCTTCAGGCCTATTCAAGTAGGCTAGTAAGCTTTGTGACTTCTTCTCTAAGATTTTCCGTCTCTTTTCGGTGTTGGGCTTCCAACTAGGCTTTTTCTTCGTTTTCCATTTGTTTTTTTTTCACAATCAAGTGTTATAAGCGTGTTTCGATGGGGGACCTATATTTCACCTGGAGTGCAATATTATGACAGGTCATAATTGTATGTTCAAACATGCATGAAGATGAATACAACATATTGGATATGGATTTGCCTTTTGGAGGGTGACATAATGATCGCTATTTTTTAAATGTGTGGTCAGATTTGAATTCGATATTCATTGCAATGCCGAGAGGAGATCTGTTTAGCTTTTGATCATCTGAGCTTTCAGCCACATTCTTGGTGTCTTTCACTAAACATCTAATATCTTTGAGTAACGGTATCTCACCGACATCTAGTCTAAAG
>NW_011501133.1:29882-45386 GCF_000495115.2 Populus euphratica | reverse complement strand
TTTAAGGAGTCGCCACCTAGTATTATGGTTACTAGGAACCCTAACTGGTCAATAGAGATTTTATGGTCCGAGACTTGTTACGTAAAAGAGAAGATATTATCACCCCTTAAACATCCTGCCTAAGGCAAGCTGCATTGCTGACTTTGTCAATAATTGCTAATGTTTTGTTGGCTTATGCTACGATGGTTTTGCGTGTAATATTCCTGACTCTGGCGTCAGTGAATATTTAACTACAGATATTTCCAACTCTGGCGTGGGTAAATATCACGTAGCTATAAAAACAAAATAATTTTAAATCAGTTATTTTTTATTCCTGACTCTGACGTTAGTGAATAAACAAATTAAATAAATTTATTTTTGCACATCACACACAAAAATAAAATAAATTTAAATCAATATTTTTTATTCCCGACTCTGGCGTCAGTGAACAAATAAATAAAAATAAATTTATTTTTTATTCATGCACATATTTTTTATTTTTTATTTTTTACTTTTAATATTTCTATTTCCGGGCTGGGTTGGGCCCAGCCCAGCATGTATCTTATTTTTTGGCTGGGCCCAGCTTAGCCCATATGGCTGGGCTTAGCCCAGCTAGCCTGCCCCGGCCACTGGCCCAAGCCAGTGGCCTGGCTGGGCTTCAGCCAGCAGGAGGCACGCGTGGAGTGTCCACGCGTGCATGCACTGGGCGAAGGTAATTAATTACCTTCGCCAGTGCACTGCTCCTCATTTTAGTGAATTAAAGAAAACGAAAGGAGCAAGAATAGCTTACCTGGGCGCAGGGAAGCAGAGACGCGGCGTTGGAGGACTTCGGGTCGTGCTTCCTTCCTCCGATTTTGTTCCCTTCGTCTTCTGTTTCCAATCCTCTTCTCTCATGCTCTTTCTCTCTCTCTCTCTCTCTCTTGGTTCTCCACTCGTGGCCTCCTCTGTTTCTTTGGTGCTGAAGCTTGATGAAGAAGACGATGGCGAAGGCGTCCTCTGGTCAATGCTTTTGTTTTTATTCTTTGGTTTTCGGGTCCTTATTCTCTGGTTTTTCTCTTCTTTCCTGGCCTCCCTTGTTTCGGTTCGCGCTCTACCTCTCAGTTTTCTATGGTTCTCACTGCCTGGGTTTCTTCTTTATTCGATGTTCTTGTGCTTGTGTTTCTCCCTCTCAGTTCTGCCCTTTTTTAACTCTAACGATGAAGGTGAAGCTGGGGTCTCCTCGTTGTTGTTTTTTTCTCTCCTGTTTGCTCTCTTTTTTATGCCCCTTTTATTTTCTTCTCTGTTTTCGTCTTTCTTTCTCCTCGTTTTTAGCTTTTTCTCCCTCCCCTTGGTGTATGCTCTGCTCTGCCTTTTATAGAGCCGGAGAGCATGCAAAAACCAGTTCCCCTCTTAATCAATCCATGAGCGGGATCGTGGGCAAGAGATCGTGATGTCGTGGCCGTGATTTGCTGGAATGATCTCCGGATTTTCTCCCCTGTTGAATCGGTCTTCAGCTAACAAATGATGAACAGTATGACCCGAAACGACGTCATTTGGCATGACAAATGACAGATTGTAGTTTGGTCCCTGGTGTTTTGAAATGTATTAATTGGGTCCCTTAATCAAATAAATTTTTAATTTTACCCTTGGATTACTTTCAATTAAGTCCCTGAATTTATTTAATTAATTAAATCAAAGTTTAATTAAGTCCTCAAACTTCTTAATTTCCTAATTAAGCCCCTTTATTTAATTAATTAAACTAGTCAAGAGTTTAATTAATTCTTTAAACTTCTAATCATGTTGCCCTTAACCCAAATTTTAATTCACTCTTCATTTATTTTATTTTTACTTGTTTTTCATCAATTTTTATAGATAACAAAAATCAAAAAATTAGGTTATGACACTTCTCATTCCCGAATCAATATTCGTTGGGTGGGGGTCTTCCGTTTTCAATAGTGCTGATGCCTAGGTACAAGTTATCTTTATGCCACACTCCTATCAAACCTAATTTACTTGGCTTTCTGGGAATTGGTGTCTTTGTGTGTGGGTTGCGTAACCATGTGATCACGAGGTTCGTATCACTTCTTCCTTTTATTCTATTCCTACATATGCATGAGATGTGGTCACGTACATTAAGTGGTAGACTTTTTATTTTCTTCCTACAATATGCATGAGATGTGGTCACGTACATTAAGTGGTAGACTTTGTAGGGTATCCTCATCATTTTCAGAAAATATGGCCAAAGAAGATAATCAATCACTTCATAATGAGAATAATGAGAATAACCGTGTTAGAACACTTAGAGACCACATGAATCCCACAAGAACAAGTGCACCATCATGCATAGGTTTTTCTCCTAATGTATCTCATTTTAATTTTAAGCCAGATATTATTCAACTTTTACCTTCTTTTCATGGCTTAGATTTAGAGAATCCATACTTGCATTTAAGGGAATTTGAAGAGGTCTGTAACACCTATAATGACTCAAATTGTAGCATGAACACCATCAGAGTAAAGCTTTTCCCTTTTCCATTAAAAGATAAAGCTAAAACTTGGCTACAAAATTTGAGACCAGGATCTATTCGTGCTTGGGATGAAATCCAACTATAGTTTTTATAGAAGTTTTTCTCATCTCATAAAACAAACTCTTCCAAAAGATAAATCTCCACTTTCACTCAAAAACCAGAAGAAACATTTTACCAATGTTGGGATAGGTATCAAGACGTACTTAATACTTGCCCTCATCATGGTTTTGAAACATGGAGATTGATTTCATATTTTTATAAAGGGTAACACCTAGAGATAGGCAAATGGTTAAATTGATGTGCAATGGAACATTTGACGACAAAGACCCTGATGAAGCAACGAAATACTTAGACTTGTTAGCTGAAAATGCTCAAAATTAGGACATTGCGGGCACTTATGAGGCACCGAGTAAAACTCAACCTCATACATCTTGTGGAGGTATGTACAACCTTAGGGAAGATCATGACCTACAAGCCAATTTTGCATCTTTAGCTAGAAAAATCGAGGCACTAGAATTGAAAAAGAGTGGTCAATTAAAATCTGTTGAAAACATTGTGTGTTAAATATGTGAAACATATGAACAATCAACCGATAACTATTCAACCTTGCCTTCTTTTAAGGAATGTTTTCATGAACAAGTCCATGCTTTAAACAGTTTTCAAAGGGCTAACCACAACCCATACTCGCAAACATACAGCCCTGATTGGAGAAATCACCCAAATTTCAATTGGAAGAGTGATAATAATAATGTATAAATTTCACAACCACCATTTCAAGCACACCATAATTTTTAAAATTCTCATGGATATGCACCTCTTTATGCTCCACGTCCTAGAAGAAATCTTGAGGAAACATTGCATGCATTTATTGAAAAGCAAGAGACAATCAATACTCAACTTGCTCAAAACATGATAGATTTTAAAGATACTCTTGCAAAATTAACATCTGCTCTTAGTTTTCAAGAGAAAGGTAAGTTTCCATCTCAACCACATTAAAATCCCAAGGGGCAATATAATACAAATGCAAGTAGTTCTAGAAGCCAACACATGGATCAAGTCAAATCAGTCACTACTCTTTGCAGTGGTAATGTTATTGAAAAACCCACTCTTGAACCTTGTGAAAAAGATGATCAGTCAATCTCTAATATGGTGGGCCAATAAAATCCACTCTGTAAGATTTCTACAATCCTCTTTTTTGACAGGAAATGATCCCCTTATGCCTTAGAGTGATAAAATTTAATGAAATTACTTGCCTCAATATCGGGAAGGCATCTTTGAAATATTTGATCAGGACAATAATTGAATAAGTAAGGGTCATCCCAATAAACTTTTTGCACGTTGCTCAAAAAATTTCTCTTGTCTTCAGTACTCTAGTGAGTTGGCAAAAATCCTGAAGCAAGAAAATTGATATTTTTAGCAAACCAAGGCATTGAACTAAGAGAAAGTAGAGATTTATCAGGAAAGTAATCATCGATTGGTGTGATGTCGGGTGTCGAATCTGTTGTCACTTTTGATAAAAGATCCGCATCAACATTTTCGGTGCTTTTTTCATCCTTGACTTCTTCCTGATTAATCATGGCATGAGAATATGGAAGTGCTGGTGGGGAATCAGTCTTTTCTTTGCAATGTTCAGATTCAACCCCTTCCTTACCCTTAGAGATTGACTCATCATCTTTCTCATAAGGTTCAAGAATTCGTTTTTCAATAACCTCACCACTGCGAAGAGTAGTGAGTGATTTGACTTGATCCATATGTTGGCTTCTGGAACTACTTGCATTTGCATTGTATTGCCCCTTAGGATTTTGCTGTGGTTGAGATGGAAACGTACCATTCTCTTGAAAATTGAGAGCAGATGTGAATTTTGCAAGAGTATCTTTAAAATCTGTTATGCTTTGAGCAAGTTGAGTGTTGATTATCTCTTGCTTTTCAATGAATGCATACAAAGTTTCCTCAAAATTTCTTGTAAGAGGTGAAGCATAAGGAGGTGCATATCCATGAGAATTTTGGAAATTGTGGTGTGCTTGAAATGGTGGTTATGAAGTTTGTGCATTGTTGTTCTCACTCTTCCAACTAAAATTTGGGTGATTTCTCCAACCAGGGTTGTATGTTTGTGAGTATGGGTTGTGGTTGGCCCTTTGGAAACTCTTTAAAGCATGGGTTTGTTCATGGAGACATTTCTTAAAAGAAGGCAAGGTTGGACAATCGTTGGTTGAGTGTTCATCTGTTTCACATATTTGACACACAATGTTTTCAACAGATTTTAATTGACCACTCTTTTTCAATTCTCGTGTCTCAACTTTTCTAGCTAAAGATGTGATTAGTACTTAAAAGTGCATTTTTATCATGGTTTTTGTGATTAGTACTTAAAAGTGCAAGCTGGTTGGGGGGTGTGATTAGTACTTAAAAGTGCATTTTTATCATGGTTTTATATCATCATTTTGCACTTGAAGTATCAATAACTCCTTAATCAAAGCATGTTTTATAATAATATATCTAATAATATAAGATACCTTTAATTTGTGGAAAATGTTCATTTTAAATGTAGGCCTATCACATAAATGAAAGGATTGATTGATGACTTTAAGAACTTAAATTGCAAGGATAAAGAGATGGCCAAACTTAGAAAAGAGATGTCGGTGCAATCCAAACCGGAACACTATTCAGTAATTGGGTCATATCTGGAGCTATATATCTCAGATTTAGTTCCAATTTATATGGATGGAAAGCTCAGATTTAGGTCCAATTTATATGGATGGAAAGGTAAGACATAGGCCTACAACTTTCATATGGAGCCCAAGATCTAAAAAGGTCATTTTGAAGTCCAAATTGTAGCAACAACAAAGAAGCCCGAATCTGTCTTCCACCCGAGCACTATTCAGTTTTTTGGCCATATCTGGAGTTCTAGAAGTCCAAATGAGCTGATGTTTTTACACAAGCAAGCTGAGACAATTTTCTACAACTTTCATGTTTGCAACGGCTACAACTTTCATGTTTGCAACTGGCTCCACTTTTGACGTTATCAATGACGTTTTGGGCAGACAAGAGAAAATAAGGATTGTCACCAAGTCAAAAGTTGGCCACCCACTTATCAATTAGTCATCAAATCAATAGTTCCCAATTTTGGCCTATAAATGGAGGCATTTGCCATGCATTTAGGCATCTTGGTTTCCAGATCAAGATCATGTTCTTCCTTTCTCTCTTTGTATTTTTTGTAATGTTTATGCTTTGCTTTCATTAATATTAAGTTTATGCCTTTCATTTCCTTTCCTTTACTTAGTTAACTTTTATGTTCTTATTTTGTTTATCTATTTTGCTTTCTTTCATTATGTCTAGCTAAGTTAGTTCTGTCAAGGTGAAAAAGTTGTGTAAGAATAAGTATAGTGTAAACTTAATATGGACTTTAATGTTTGATACTAACATGTTTTATATTTGTTATCTTGTTCACTCTTTAATACTTTGCTTGTTAAATGATTAATCTTGATTTATGTTGTATAACACTTGGTACAACAAATGCTTGGCACTTTCATAGCCCATAATGTATGGTATAACCGACACCTGAGCTATGAAAGGAACTTAATTTGTTGTTAACATAAGTTATAATCATGAATGCTTGACGAGATTTACAAGTATTAGCATTAATTGAATAAGATGACTAATGTAATCATGTTAACAATATATAATTTGATTGGAACCTCCTTTGTGTGTGGTTTCCAATTCAATAATAAGAGTTTATACTATACTTGTTTGATATACCATTAGTGGAACCTCTAACCTTGACATTTGTTATTATTATTGTTTAATCCTTACATTAATTTTCCATCTCCAAGTTCTCATCATCTTCTTCTTCTTCTCTTTCTTTATTATTATTATTACTACTACTACTACTACTACTACTAATAGTATTATTATTATTATTATTATTAGTATTACTATTATTATTATTATTAGTATTACTATTATTATTATTATTATTATTATTATTATTGTTATTATTATTATTGTTGTTGTTGTTATTGTTATTGTTATTATTGTTGTATTATTGTTATTTATAATTTGTACAAATAACCTCCCTGTGGTTCGACCCCGGTCTTGCCGGGTTATTTATTACTTCGACACTCCTGCACTTGGGAGAAGACATCAATCTTTTAGTCGTGTCAAGTTTTTGGCGCCGTTGCCGGGGAGGTAAGTTCTTGTATAAATTATAGTATTTATTTTATTTTCTCTTTTCACTTTTCTTGTATATAACTTTGTTTCTTTTTATTTTGTTTTCTTCCTCCTTCTTTTGCTTTCTTCTTCTTTTTTTATTTTATTCCTACACGTGCATGAGAGTGTGGTCACGTACATCAAGTGCTAGACTTTGTAGGGTATCCTCATCATTTTTAGAAAATATGGCTGAAGAAGATAATCAATCACTTCATAATGAAAATAATGAGAATAACCGTGCTAGAACACTTAGAGACCACATGAATCCCACAAGAACAAGTGCACCATCATGCATAGTTTTTCCTCCTGATGCATCTCATTTTAATTTTAAACCAGGTATTATTCAACTTTTACCTTCTTTTCATTGTTTAGAATTGGAAAATTCATACTTGAATTTAAGGGAATTTGAAGAGGTCTGCAACACATATAATAATTTAAATTATAGCATGAACACCATCAGATTAAGCTTTTTCCTTTTTTATTAAAAGATAAAGCTAAAACATGGCTACAAAATTTAAGACTGGGATCCATTCGTGCTTGGGATGAAATGCAACAACAATTTTTAAAGAAGTTTTTCCCATCTCATAGAACAAACTCTTTCAAGAGACAAATCACCACTTTCACTCAAAAACCAGGAGAAACATTTTACCAATGTTGGGATAGGTATCGAGACTTGCTTGGTACTTGCCCTCATCATGGTTTTGAAACATGGAGATTGGTTTCACATTTCTATGAAGGGTTAACACCTAAAGATAGGCAAATGATTAAATTGATGTGCAATAGAACTTTTGAAGATAAAGACCCTGATGAAGCAATGGAGTACTTAGACTTGTTAGCTGAAAATGCTCAAAATTGGGACATCGCGGGTACTTATGAGGCACCGAGTAAAACTCAACCTCACACATCTAGTGGAGGCATGTACAACCTTAGGGAAGATCATGACCTTCAAGCCAAGTTTGCATCTTTAGCTAGAAAAGTCGAGGCACTAGAATTGAAAAAGAGTGGTCAATTAAAATCTGTTGAAAACATTGTGTGTCAAATCTGTGAAACAAATGAACACTCAACCAACGATTGTCCAACCTTGCCTTCTTTTAAGGAATGTCTCCATGAACAAGCTCATGCTTTAAACAGTTTCCAAAGGGCTAACCACAACCCATACTCACAAACATACAACCCTGGTTGGAGAAATCACCCAAATTTTAGTTGGAGGAGTGAGAACAACAATGCACAAACTTCACAACCACCATTTCAAGCACACCACAATTTCCAAAATTCTCATGGATATGCACCTCCTTATGCTCTACCTCCTAGAAAAAATCTTGAGGAAACATTGCATGTATTCATTGAAAAGCAAGAGACAATCAATACTCAACTTGCTCAAAACATGACAGATTTTAAAGATACTCTTGCAAAATTAACATCTGCTCTTAGTTTCCAAGAGAAAGGTAAGTTTCCATCTCAACCACAACAAAATCCCAAGGGGCAATATAATGCAAATGCAAGTAGTTCCGGAAACCAACACATGGATCAAGTCAAATCAGTCACTACTCTGCGCAATGGTAAGGTTATTGAAAAAACCTCTCTTGAACCTTATGAGAAAGATGATGAGTCAATCTCTGAGGGTAAGGAAGGGGTTGAATGTGAAAATTGCAAAGAAAAGACATGTGCTGAAATCTTTGAAATTTTCAAACAGGTAAGGATCAATATACCGGTGCTGGATGCTATTAAACAAGTTCCTTCCTATGCTAAATTTTTGAAAGATCTCTGCACTGTGAAGAGGAAACTGAATGTGAAAAAGAAAGCCTTTCTAGCGGAACAAGTAAGTGCCTCTAGCCGAACAAGTAAGTGCTATTCTTCAAAACAATAATGCTTTGAAATATAAAGACCCTGGTTGTCCTACAATTTCCTGCTTTATTGGAGAGCATAAAATTGAAAGAGCCTTACTTGATCTTGGTGCTAGTGTGAATTTACTTCCATATTCAGTTTTTTAGAGTCTCAATCTAGGTGAGTTAAAACCAACTTCTATAACTCTTTTACTTGCCGATAGATCTATAAAAGTGCCTAGAGGAATAATTGAAGATGTGTTAGTACAAGTCGATAAATTCATTTATCCTGTGGATTTTATTGTCTTGGACACACAACCTGTTGAAGTATGTAATTCATTTCCTGTTATTTTAGGACGTCCATTTCTTGCAACTTCTAATGCATTGATTAATTGTAGGAATGGACTGATGAAGCTATCATTTGGAAACATGACATTGGAGATGAATATTTTCAACATTTGCAAGCAACCTAGAGATGATAATGATTTACAGGAAGTGGACTTTACTGAAAAATTAATTCATAATCAATTTCCAACCACTTCCAATGAAATTGAGATTGATGAATCTAATGATTTGGAAATGATTTATTTTCAGGAAGAATCAAAGACAAGTAATTGGAGGCCACAAATTGAGGAATTGCCACCACGATCAATTAAGTCCATACCTTCAAGTGTTCAACCACCAAAACCTGATTTGAAGTCGTTGCCATCCAATCTCAAAAACTCATTTTTGGGAGAAAATGAAACTTTTCCGGTAATAATCTCTTCCAAACTTAATGCACATCAAGAAGGTAAGTTATTACAAACTCTGAAAATGCACAAAAATGCATTAGGATGGACCATAGCTGATATAAAAGGAATTAGTCCTTTGATTTGTACACACAGAATTTATTTAGAGGAAAATGCTAAACCCTCTAGAGAAATACAACGAAGGCTAAATCCTAATATGAAAGAAGTAGTGAAAAATGAAGTCATTAAGCTTGTAGATAATAAAATCATTTATCCTATTTCTGACAGCAAATGGGTAAGTCCTACCCAAGTTGTACCTAAGAAGTCTGGAGTCACTGTGATAACAAATGAGAACAATGAGTTAATTCCCACTAGAACTGTTACTGGTTGGCGCATGTGCATTGACTATAGGAAACTTAATTCAATGACTAGAAAAGATCATTTTCCTTCACCTTTCATAGATCAAATCCTAGAAAGAGTTGTAGGTCATGAATTTTATTATTTCCTAGATGGCTATTCGGGTTACAACCAAATTGAAATTGCATTGGAAGATCAAGAAAAGACTACTTTCACATGTCCATTTGGTACTTTTGCATATCGAAGGATGCCTTTTGGATTATGTAATGCACCAGCCAAATTTCAAAGATGCATGCTTAGTATATTTAGTGATATGGTTGAACATTTTCTTGAGATTTTCATGGATAATTTTTCTGTTTTTGGCGATTCATTTGATGATTGTTTGACTAACTTAGAAAAGGTTTTGACTAGGTGTGAAGAGAAGAATCTTGTGCTGAATTGGGAAAAATGTCATTTTATGGTAACAAACGGCATTGTACTTGGTCACATTATTTCATCAAAAGGAATTGAGGTTGACAAATCTAAAATCGAGTTAATTGCAAACTTGCCAATACCAAAATCTCTTAAAGATGTTAGATCATTCCTAGGACATGCTGGTTTTTATAGAAGGTTCATCAAAGATTTTAGTGTAATATCTAAACCTTTAAGTAACCTTCTAACAAAGGATACTATTTTTGAATGGACTGAACATTGTGAAGAAGCCTTTGTTAAACTTAAAAACTTGCTTACTTGTGCTCCTATCATTCAACCTCCCGATAGGTCATTACCTTTTGAAATAATGTGTGATGCTAGTGATTATGTCGTAGGTGTTGTTTTGGGACAAAGAAAAGATAAGAAACCTTATGTAATTTACTATGCAAGTAAAACTTTAAATAGTGCTCAAATAAATTATACCACCACTGAAAAAGAATTACTTGTAGTAGTATTTGCATGTGAAAAATTTAGATCTTATCTTGTTGGCTCACCTGTTGTTGTTTTTAGTGATCATGCAGCATTGAAATATCTTCTTTCTAAGAAAGATTCTAAGGCTAGATTGGTGCTGTGGATTTTATTACTTCAAGAATTTGATATCACAATCAAAGATAAGAAAGGCAGAGAAAATGTTGTCGCAGATCACTTGTCAAGATTGACAATAGATTCGAAAACTGACATCACACCAATCGATGACTACTTTCCCGATGAATCTTTACTTTCTGTCTCTACAATGCCTTGGTTTGCTAATATTGTCAATTTTCTTGTTTTAGGACAATTGCCAGCTCATTGGAGTACCCAAGATAAAAGAAAGTTCTTGAACGAAGTGAAGAACTTTTATTGGGATGATCCTTATTTATTCAAATATTGTCTTGATCAAATATTTCGAAGATGCATTCCGGACAATGAGGTAAGTAGTGTCATTAAATTTTGTCATTCTAAGACATGTGGGGGCCATCTCTCATCAAGAAAGACAACTGCAAAAATCTTATAAAGTGAATTTTATTGGCCCACCATGTTCAAAGACTCACATGCATTCTACAAGTCTTATGAAAATTGTCAAAAGTTGGGATCTATTTCAAAACGTCACATGATGCCTTTAAATCCTATTATTGTCATTGAGATCTTTGATTGTTGGGGTATAGATTTCATGAGTCCATTCCCTCCATCATTTGGTTTCTTATACATATTAGTCGTAGTAGATTATGTTTCAAAATGGATAGAGGCAATTCCAAGTCGAAACAATGATCACAAAACAGTGATAAAGTTTTTGAAAGAAAATATTTTGAGTCGATTTGGAGTCCCTCGAGCCATAATAAGTGATGGTGGAACACATTTCTGCAGCAAGCCATTTGAGTCTTTAATGAAGAAATATGGAATCACACACAAAGTTGCCACCCCTTATCACCCTCAAACAAGTGGACAAGTAGAGCTTGCTAATAGGGAGATCAAACATATTTTGGAGAAAACAGTGAACCCTAATAGGAAAGACTAGTCTTTAAGACTTAATGATGCACTTTGAGCTTATCGAACTGCTTATAAAACATTATTAGGTATGTCACCTTATAGACTAGTCTATGGAAAACCTTATTGGGCTATTAAAGCTTTCAATTCAAATCTGGATGATGCTAGTCAACTGTGAAAATTACAAATAAATGAGCTTGAGGAAATAAGAAATGATGCATATGAAAATTCAAGAATTCATAAAGCAAGAATTAAAGAGTTTCATGACAAGAAAATACAGAGAAAAACCTTCAATGTTGGTCAAAAAGTCTTACTTTATAATTCTCGACTGCATTTATTTCCTGGAAAATTAAGATCAAGATGGAGCGGTCCATTTATTGTGAAACATGTGTATCCATATGGGACCTATGACATCGAGAATCCAAAGAATGACAATGTTTTCAAGGTAAATGGACATCGTCTGAAAGTTTACTTTGACAATTTTTCAGTTGAACATAACTCTATTGAATTGGGTGATCCTGTATATAAAGATTGATTTTATTTTATTTTATTTTTGTTTCTTTTTGAGTGATTTTTGCAAGTTTCTCTCACCCCGGTCAAATGGCGGACAACGGTACTCCGTGACTTAAGTCGGTTCTTTCAGTTTCCCACAATAACTGATATTTGTGTATATATTTATGCAATTATTTGAATCTCTCTTCTAATTCTCATTTGAAAATGGACACTAATCTTGAAAAATTGAAAAAGTATTTTCCCGCTCTGCCTCAGAATGCGATTACAAAAATTTACCGTGCTAGATGTGCAAGATTGAGATTGTTAATGAATCATGGAATTCGCTAGATGTGCAAGATTGAGACCGTGCTAGATGTGCAAGATTGAGTTTGTTAATGAATCATGGAATTCCTGAAGATATTCGCAAATCATCTTGGTCAGGTGCTAGCTGAGAGAAAGATTAATTTAGTGTATGGGGGAGGCAGTCTTGGGTTAATGGGAGGTGTGTCAATAGCTACATTTTTAGGAGGTAGTCAAGTTTTGGGGGTCGTCCCTGAAACTTTGGCACAAGGGGACATCATTGGAAAAACAATTGGAGAGGAACTTCAGGTCTCCACAATGTCAGCTCGAATGAATGCAATGTTTAACCATGCTGATGCCTTCATTGCTTTACCAGGTGGTCTAGGCACATTGGAAGAGATCTTTCATATTTCCTCTTGGGCTCAACTGCACATTCACCATAAACCCATAGGTTTGTTAAATGTTAATGGTTATTATGATAAATTGTTGTCTTTTCTTGATCATGCTGTGGAACAAGAATTTCTAACATCTGCTGCACGACAAATCATAATCTCTGCTGCTACTGCTGAACAATTGATTGACCAACTACAATCTTTCATTCCTGTGATTGATCCTTCCATGAGTCGCATAAATTGGTCATCTAAGGAAAGCCGTAAAAAGCTTAGATTGGATTTGAGCCTTCATTTGTGAATTTTTGTGTCTTTTGGTTTTATTATTGTGTTTTGTTATTTCTTATTTTTGTGTTAGTGTGTTTCAAGTTTTTCGGTGTTCGTTATTTCAGGTGATATCTTCTATACTCTATCTTTCTACCTTAAAACATTGAGGACAATGTCCCGTTTTGGTTGGGGGGGAGAGGGTAGTAGTTGATAAAAAAAAAATTTGTTTTTCATTTCATAAAGCATGCGCATAATTGTTGTTACTAGGATGGCAGAGTAAAGGAGCTCTTTTGTTAAAGTGACTCTTGAGACGCATCTTAGTAACCATTCTTAACAAGGTCTATTATAATACTTCCTGAAATATTCAGATTTACAAACTCTTGGATTGTTATCACTTAATTCTGCTCACATACTTATTTAACATGTATTCTTAAACCTTAATTTACACACACACACACTTTAACATATGATTGTGGGTTGCATATTGGATTATTACATTATTTATGTTCTTTTGTTAAAGGTAACAACTAAGGGAAATTTTGTTAAAGGTAACAACTAATTATGTTCTTTTGTTAAAGGTAACAACTAAGAGAAAGGGATTGTATATAATTAAGAAAAAAAAAACATGAAAAAAAAAACGAAAAAAAAAGAAAAAATGATGATAATAAAAATGTAGATAAGTTTGGTTTCGTAGCCTCCTTTACCTAAACAATTAAGCCTGAAGGGGTGTTTTAACACCTAATACCCTAAAGTCAACTGACTTGGGAGCTATTGGCCCAACGCTTGTTACATGGGTTGAGGAGAAAAGTTTAAGGAAATCAAACATTGCACTATCTACATATCAGTATCTGCGACCCGAGTTACTAAGCTCGTAGGGGTGTCTTAACACCTAATGCCTTAAGACCAACTCAGTGTCTGGGAGTCATTAGCTGAAAGCTCGTTACATGGGTTAAAGATGCATGATGTTTTTAAATTATATGTATATATATTTTAAAAAAAAAAAGAAAAAAAAAGACAAATAATAATCCCAGCCCAAGGAAGTTAACCTTAAACATTAGAACAAATTTTTTTTTTCTTCCAAGAAAAGCCCCATAATTATGTGTTGATACATTGAGCACAAAAGAAAGGTTTATTAATATCTTGTTAAGTGGTATTGAGCAGATATATAAATTTAATGAGAGTTTGTTTATCTGGATAGATTAATGGAAGTTAAATGATGAATACCTTGCTTTGTGGAATTTGCAAATTGTTTTTCTATTTTACGCTTTGATTACTAGGGACTAGTAATAAGCTAGTTGGGGGGTGTGATTAGTACTTAAAAGTGCATTTTTATCATGGTTTTATATCATCATTTTGCACTTGAAGTATCAATAACTCCTTAGCCAAAGCATGTTTTATAATAATATATCTAATAATATAAGATACCTTTAATTTGTGGTAAATGTTCATTTTGAATGCAGGCCTATCACATAAATGAAAGGATTGATTGATGACTTTAAGAACTTAAATTGCAAGGATAAAGAGATGGCCAAACTTAGAAAAGAGATGTCGGTGCAATCCAAACCGGAACACTGTTCGGTAATTGGGTCATATCTGGCTCTAATTTTGATGTTATCAATGACGTTTTGGGCAGACAAGAGAAGCTAAGGATTGTCACCAAGTCAAAAGTTAGCCACCCACTTATCAATTAGTCATCAAATCAATAGTTCTCAATTTTGGCCTATAAAAGGAGGCATTTGCTATGCATTTAGGCATCTTGGTTTCCAGATCAAGATCATACTCTTGCTTTCTCTCTTTGTATTTTTTGTAATGCTTATGCTTTGTTTTCATTAATATCAAGTTTATGCGTTTCATTTCCTTTCCTTTACTTAGTTAACTTTTATCTTGTTTATGTTCTTGTTTTGTTTATTTATTTTTCTTTCTTTCATTATGTTTAGCTAAGTCTATTATGTCAAGGTGAAAAGGTTACACTAATGGTGTAAGAATAAGTATAGTGTAAACTTAATATGGACTTTAATGTTTGATACTAACATGATTTGTATTTGTTATCTTGTTCACTCTTTAATACTTTGCTTGTTAAATGATTAATCTTGATTTATGTTGTATAACACGTGGTACAACAAATGCTTGACACTTTCATAGGTCATACTGTATGGTATAACCGACACCTGAGCTATGAAAGGAACTTGATTTGTTGTTAACATAAGTTATAATCATGAATGCTTGACGAGATTTACAAGTACTAGCATTAATCGAATAAGATGACTAATGTAATCATGTTAACAATCTATAATCTAATTTGAACCTCCTTTCTGTGTGGTTTCCGATTGAAAAATAAGAGTTTATACTATACTTGTTTGACATACCATTAATGGATCCTATAACCTTGACATTTGTTATTATTATTGTTTAATCCTTATATTAATTTTCCATCTCCAAGTTCTCATCATCTTCTTCTTCTTCTCTTTCTTTATTATTATTACTACTACTACTACTACTACTACTACTACTACTACTACTACTACTA
>NW_011501133.1:0-29819 GCF_000495115.2 Populus euphratica | reverse complement strand
TATTATAGTTATTATTGTTATTGTCATTGTTGTTATTATTGTTAATACTATTATTATTGTTGTTGTTGTTACTATTGTTGTTGTTGTACTATTGTCATTTATAATTTGTACAATTAACCTCCCTGTGGTTCGACCCCGGTCTTGCCCGGTTATTTATTACTTCGACACTTCTGCACTTGGGAGAAGACATCAATCTTTTAGTCGTGTCAAATCAATATACCTTTGTTGGATGCTATTAAACAGGTTCCTTCCTATGCTAAATTTTTAAAGATCTATGCACGGTGAAGAGTAAAATGAATGTGAAAAAGATAGCCTTTTTAGCCAAACAAGTAAGTTTCATTCTTCAGAACAATAATGCTTTGAAATAGAAAGACCCTGGTTGTCCTACAATTTCTTGCTTTATTGGAGAACATAAAATTGAAAGACCCTTACTTGATCTTGGAGCCAGTGTGAATTTACTTCTGATTAGTACTTAAAAGTGTATTTTTATCATGGTTTTATATCATCATTTTGCACTTGAAGTATCAATAACTCCTTAACTAAAACATGTTTTATAATAATATATCTAATAATCTAAGATACCTTTAATTTATAGTAAATGTTTATTTTAAATGCAGGCCTATCACATAAATGAAAGGATTGATTGATGAATTTAAGAACTGAAATTGAAACTATAAAGAGATGGCCAAACTTAGAAAAGAGATGTCGGTGCAATCCAAACCGGAACACTATTCGGTAATTGTGTCATATCTGAAGCTATAGATCTCATATTTAGGTCTACTTTATATGGATGGAAAGGTAAGACATAGGCCTACAACTTTCATATGGAGCCCAAGATCTAAAAAGACCACTTTCAAGTCCAAATTGTTGCAACAACAAAGAAGCCCGAATCTGTCCTCCAACCCGAGCACTGTTCCGTATTTTGGCCATATCTGGAGTTCTAGAAGTCCAAATGAGCTGAATTGTTTACACACGAAATATGAGACAATTGTCTACAACTTTTATATTTTTGAGTGGCTCCAATTTTGACGTTATCAATGATGTTTTGGGTAGACAAGAGAAGATAAGGATTGTCACCAAGTCAAGAGTTGGCCACCCACTCATCAATTAGTCATCAAATCAATAGTTCCCAATTTTGGCCTATAAAAGGAGGCATTTGCCATGCATTTAGGCATCTTGGTTTCCAGATCAAGATCATGCTCTTCCTTTCTTTCTTTGTATTTTTTGTAATGTTTATGCTTTGTTTTCACTAATATCGAGTTTATGCCTTTCATTTCCTTTCCTTTACTTAGTTAACTTTTATCTTATTTATGTTCTTATCTTATTTACTTTGTTTTTCTTTCTTTTATTAGGTTTAGCTAAGTTTATTATGTCAAGGTGAAAAGGTTACACTAATAGTTTAAGAATAAGTATAGTGTAAACTTAATATAGACTTTAATGTTTGATACTAACATGTTTTGTATTTGTTATCTTGTTCACTCTTTAATACTTTGCTTGTTAAATGACTAATCTTGATTTATGTTGTATAACACTTGGTATAACAAATGCTTGGCACTTTCATAGCTCATACTGTATGGTATAACCGACACCTGAGCTATGAAAGGAACTTGATTTGTTGTTAACATAAGTTATAATCATGAATGCTTGACGAAATTTACAGGTATTAATATTAATCGAATAAGATGACTAATGTAATCATGTTAACAATGTATAATGTGATTGGAGCCTCCTTTGTGTGTGGTTTCCAATTGAATAATAAGAGTTTATACTATACTTGTTTAACATACCATTAGTGGAACCTCTAACCTTGACATTTGTTATTATCATTGTTTAATCGTTACATTAATATTTCATCTCAAAGTTCTCATCTTCTTCTTCTTCTTCTCCTTCTTTTTATTTATTATTATTATTATTATTATTATTATTATTATTATTATTGCTGTTTGTTGTTGTTGTTATTGTTATTGTTGTTGTTGTTGTGTTATTATTGTTATTTATAATTTATACAATTAATCTCCTTGTGGTTTGACCTCGGTCTTGCCGGGTTATTTATTACTTCGACACTCCTCCACTTGGGAGAAAACATCAATCTTTTAGTCGTGTCAAGTTTTTGGCGCCGTTGCCGGGGAGGTAAGTTTTTGTATAAATTATAGTAGTTATTTTATTTTCTCTATTCATTTTTCTTGTATATAACTTTGTTTCTTTTCTCTTGTTTCTTCTTCTTTTGTTTTCTTCTTTCTTTTATTCTATTCCTACACGTGCATGAGTGTGTGGTCACGTACATCAAGTGGTAGACTTTGTTGGGTATCCTCATGACATGACTAAAAGATTGATGTCTTCTCCCAAGTGCAGGAGTGTCGAAGTAATAAATAATCCGGCAAGACCGGGGTCGAACCACAGGGAGGTTAATTATACAAATTATAAACAACAACAATAGTAACAATAACAATAATAATAACAGTAGCAATAAGAATACTAATAGTAGTAGTAGTAGTAGTAGTAATAATAATAATAACAATAATAAAGAAAAAGAAGAAAAAGAAAAAGAAGAAAAGTTGATGAGAACTTTGAGATGGAAAATTAACGTAAGGATTAAACAATCATAACAAACAATGTCAAGGTTAGAGGATCCACTAATGGTATGTCAAACAAGTATAGTATAAACTCTTATTATTCAATTAGAAACCACACACAAAGGAGGTTCCAATCAGATTATAGATTGTTAATATGATTACATTAGTCATCTTATTCAATTAATGCTAATACTTGTAAATTTTGTCAAGCATTCATGATTATAACTTATGTTAACAACAAATCAAGTTCCTTTCATAGCTCAGGTGTCGGTTATACCATACAGTATGGGCTATGAAAGTGCCAAGCATTTGGTGTACCAAGTGTTATACAACATAAATCAAGATTAGTCATTTAACAAGCAAAGTATTAAAGAGTGAACAAGATAACAAATACAAAACATGTTAGTATCAAACATTAAAGTCCATATTAAGTTTACACTATACTTATTCTTACACCATTAGTGTAATCTTTTCACCTTGACATAATAAACTTATTGAGACATAATGAAACAAATAAAAATAGATAAACAAAATAAGAACATAAATAAGATAAAAGTTAACTAAGTAAAGGAAAGGAAATGAAAGGCATAAACTTGATATTAATGAAAGCAAAGCATAAACATTACAAAAAATACAAAGAGAGAAAGCAAGAGCATGATCTTGATCTGGAAACCAAGATGCCTAAATGCATGACAAATGCCTCCTTTTATAGGCCAAAAATTGGGAACTATTGATTTGATGACTAATTGATGAGTGGGTGGCCAACTCTTGACTTGGTGACAATCCTTATCTTCTCTTGTCTGCCCAAAACATAATTGATAACGTCAAAATTGGAGCCACTAGAAAACATGAAAGTTGTAGGCAATTGTCTCATCTTTCTTGTGTAAAACATTCAGCTCATTTTGACTTCTAGAACTCTAAATATGGCCAAAATACTGAATAGTGCTTGGGCTGGAGGACAGATTCGGGCTTCTTTGTTGTTGCAATAATTTGGACTTGAAAATAGCCTTTTTAGATCTTGGGCACCATATAAAAGTTGTAGGTCTATGTCTTACCTTTCCATCCATATAAAGTAGACCTAAATCTGAGATCTATAGCTCCAGATATGACCCAATTACCAAATAGTGTTCCGGTTTGGATTGCACCGACATCTCTTTTCTAGGTTTGGCCATCTCTTTATCCTTTCAATTTCAGTTCTTAAATTCATCAATCATTTATGTGATTGACCTGCATTTAAAATGAACATTTACCACAAATTAAAGGTATCTTATATTATTAGAAATATTATTATAAAACATGCTTTAGTTAAGGAGTTATTGATACTTCAAATGCAAAATGATGATATAAAACCTTGATAAAAATGCACTTTTAAGTACTAATCACACCCCCAACCAGCTTATTACTAGTCCCTAGTAATCAAAACGTTAAAATAGAAAAACAATTTGCAAATTCCACAAAGCAAAGTATTCATCATTTAACTTCTATCAATCAATCTAGATAAATAAACTCTCGTTAAATTTATATACCTGCTCAATACCTCTTAACAAGATATTCATAAACCTTTCTTTTGTGCTTAATGTATCAACACATAATTATGGGGCTTTTCTTGGAAGAAAACAAATTTTTTTTCTAATGTTTCAGGTTAACTTCCTTGGGTTGGGATTATTATTTTTGTCTTTTTTTTTCATTTTTTTTAAATATATATACATATAATTTAAAAACACCATGCATCTTTAACCCATGTAATGAGCTTTCGACTAATGACTCCCAGACTAGTTGATCTTAGGGCATTAGGTGTTAAGACACCCCTACGAGCTTAGTAACTCAGGTCGCAGATACTGATATGTAAATAGTGCAATGTTTGATTCCCTTAAACTTTTCTTCTTAACCCATGTAACAAGCGTTGGACCAATAGCTCCCAAGTCAGTTGACTTTAGGGTATTAGGTGTTAAAACTCCCATTCGAACTTAATTGCTTAGGTTATAGAGGCTACGAAACCAAACTTATCTATATTTTTATTATTATCATTTTTTTTCTTTTTTTTCCTTTTTTTTAATTATATACAATCCCTTTTCTTTAGTTGTTACCTTTAACAAAAGAACATAAATAATGTAATAATCCAATATGCAACCCACAATCATATGTTAAAGTGTGTGTGTGTAAATTAAGGTTTAAGAATACATGTTAAATAAGTATATGAGCAGAATTAAGTGATAACAATGCGAGAGTTTGTAAATCTGAATATTTCATGAAGTATTATAGTAGACCTTGTTAAGAATGATTACTAAGATGCGTCTCAAGAGTCATAAAAGTTCTCCTTACTCTGCCATTATAGTAACAACGATTTTGCACATGCTTTATGAAATAGAAAACACAATTTTTTTTTTTTACCTACTACCCTTTCCCCCCAACTAAAACGAGACATTGTCCTCAATGTTTAAAGGTAGAAAGATAGAGTATAGAAGATATCACCTGAAATAACAAACATTGACAAACCTGAAACACACTGAAACAAATATAAGTAACAACAAAACACAATAAAACCAAAAGACACAAAGATTCACAAATGAAGGCTCAAATCCAATCTAAGCTTTTTACAGCTTTCCTTAGTTGACCAATTTATGCGACTCATGGAAGGATCAATTACAAGAATGAAAGATTGTAATTGGTCAATCAATTGTTCAGCAATAGCAGCAGAGATTATGATTTGTCATGCAGAAGATGTTAGAAATTCCTGTTCCACAACATGATCAAGAAAAGACAACAACTTATCATAATAACCATTAACATTTAGCAAACCTATGGGTTTATGGTGAATGTGCAGTTGGGCCCAAGAGGAAATATGAAAGATCTCTTCCAATGTACCTAGACCACCTGGTAAAGCAATGAAGGCATCAACATGGTTAAACATTGCATTCATTCGAGTTGACATTATGGAGACCTGAAGTTCCTCTCCAATTGTTTTTCCAATGATGTCCCCTTGTGCTAAAGCTTCGGGGACGACCCCCAAAACTTGACTACCTCCTAAAAATACAGTTATTGACACACCTCCCATTAATCTCAGACTGCCTCCCCCATACACTAAATGAATCATTCTCTCAACTAGCACCTGACCAAGATGATTTGCTGATTCTAAAAACTCCTTTTCTTTCCCAAGACTAGATCCACCGAAAACACAAATACTTTTTATTTGATGACTTGAGGAACTTGCCATTTCTACACACTTCTATATTTGTTGAATGTATGGGTTGAGTAGAAATGAAAGGAAGGAAGAGAGGATTTTATAGATAAGAAATTAGAAAGGCAATCATACTACTTATATGTAGGCCAACTAGAGTCTCACACACTCTCTCTTTCTCTCTCTTTATTTATTTATTTCTTTACTTTTGAAAAAGCATGTGTATGTACAGGTAGTTATGATTGTGGCTCACATCTTCCCTTGGTTTTACGTCCAAGAACGACTTAAATGCCATCTATGGGTCGGGGATAGGCTTCCCATCCAGTTTTCTTAAAAACTGGCAAACAGGGTCTTTTTTAGTCAGATTCTCAAGACTAAGTCGATCATGTTCTTTATGAAATAGTGGCCATAAATCATGAATTACACGATGCACATCTCCACTATGATGCGTCTCAAGAGTCAATAGAAGATTATCTAAAGACTCCTTACTCAGGCCATCCTTAGTGAATTGTATTTTATCTTCATGGTTTATAGATACCATTCCTAAAGAATGACATTGTGTATTACAAGTCCATCTAGCTCATCGATGACAGATTTTCAGTCGTTTTGCACGACGTCATCGATGACAGACATCCAGTCGTTTTGCACGACGCTTCTTTGCAAAAGTGCTTTTACCTGTTCCAGGCATGTGTGAAATGAAGGAGTTAGAGGACTCACCTGATAATCGGACTTTTGCTTCAATCAACCAGCAAATATCTTCAAGAATTCCATGATTCATTAACAATCTCAATCTTGCACATCTAGCATGGTAAATTTTTGTAATCGCATTCTGAGGCAGAGCGAGAAAATACTTTTTCAATTTTTCAAGATTAGTGTCCATTTTCAAATGAGAATTGGAAGAGAGATTCAAAGAATTGCACAAATATATACACAGATATCAATTATTATGGGAAACTAATATATACACATATATCAGTTATTGTGGGAAACTGAAAGAACCGACTTAAGTCACGGAGTACCGTTGTCCGCCATTTGACCGGGGTGAGAGAAACTATCACTAAAAAAGAAACACAAAAACAAAGTGAGAAAAAAAATAATCAACCTTTATCTACAAAACATTCAACCTAGTTGATTCATTTTCACTAGGAAAATTATTAAAGTAAGCTTTCAAACGATGTCCATTTTTCGTAAAAACATTGTCATTCATTGAATTCTCAATATCACAAGCCCTATAAGGATTGCTCCATCTTGATCTTAACTCTCTAGGGAATGGATAGAGTTGAGAATTATAAAACAATACTTTTTGATCAGTATCAACTTTTTGACAATTTTCACAAGTTTTGCAGAATGCATGCGTGTCCTTGAACATGGTGGGCAAATAAAATCCATTTTGAAAGATTTTTGCAGATGTCTTTTTTGACGAGAAATAACTTCCACATGCTTCAGAATGACAAAATTTAATGACACTACTTACCTCATTGTCGGGAATGCATCTTTGAAATATTTGATCAGGACAATATTTGAATAAGTTAGGGTCATCCCAATAAAAGTTCTTCACTTCGTTCAAAAACTTTCTTTGTCTTGGGTACTCCAATCAGCTGGCAAATCTCTTAAAGCAAGAAAATTGATATTTTTATCATACCAAGACATTGGACTAAGAGAAAGTAAGGATTCGCTAGGAAAGTAATCATCAATTGGTGTGATGTCAGATGTTGAATTTGTTGTCACTTTTGATAAAAGATCCGCATTAACATTTTCGGTGCGTTTTTCATCCATGATTTCTTCCTCAGAATAAATCATTTGCAAATCTTTAGATTCATCTAACTCATTTTTACTTAAAGTAGATTCAAGTTGATCATAAACTAATTCGTCAATATGATCTACTTCTTGTAAATCATTATCATCTCGAGGTTGCTTGCAAATGTTGAAAATATTCATCTCCAATGTCATGTTTCCAAATGATAGCTTTATTAGTCCATTCCTACAATTAATCAATGCATTAGAAGTTGCAAGAAAGGGACGTCCTAAAATAACAGGAAATGAATTACATACTTCAACAGGTTGTGTGTCCAAGACAATAAAATCCATAGGATAAATGAATTTATCGACTTGTACTAACACATCTTCAATTATTCCTCTAGGCACTTTTACAGATCTATCGGCAAGTAAAAGAGATATAGAAGTTGGTTTTAACTCACCTAGATTGAGACTCTGAAAAACTGAATATGGAAGTAAATTCACACTAGCACCGAGATCAAGTAAGGCTCTTTCAATTTTATGCTCTCCAATAAAGCAAGAAATTGTAGGACAACCAGGGTCTTTATATTTCAAAGCATTATTGTTCTGAAGAATAACACTTACTTGTTTGGCTAGAAAGGCTAAGAATAGCACTTACTTGTTCGGCTAGAAAGGCTTTCTTTTTCACATTCAGTTTCCTCTTCACAGTGCATAGATCTTTCAAAAATTTAGCATAGGAAAGAACATGTTTAATAGCATCCAACAAAGGTATATTGATCCTTACCTGTTTGAAAATTTCAAAGATTTCAGAGTTGTGATTGACTTTCCTTTGTTTGGTCATGACTTGAGGAAATGGAAGTGCTGGCGGAGAATCAGTCTTTTTTTGTAATTTTCAAATTCAACCCCTTCCTTACCCTTAGAGATTGACTCATCATCTTTCTCATAAGGTTCAAGAGAGGGTTTTTCAATAACCTTACCACTGCAAAGAGTAGTGACTGATTTGAGTTGATCTATGTGGTGGCTTCCGGAACTACTTGCATTTGCATTATATTACCCCTTGGGATTTTGTTGTGGTTGAGATGAAAACTTACCTTTCTCTTGGAAACTAAGAGCAGATGTTAATTTTGCAAGAGTATCTTTAAAATCTGTCATGTTTTGAGCAAGTTGAGTATTGATTGTCTCTTGCTTTTCAATGAATGCATGCAATGTTTCCTCAAGATTTCTTCTAAGAGGTGGAGCATAAGGAGGTGCATATCCATGAGAATTTTGGAAATTGTGGTGTGCTTGAAATGGTGGTTATGAAGTTTGTGCATTGTTGTTCTCACTCTTCCAACTAAAATTTGGGTGGTTTCTCCAACCAGGGTTGCATGTTTGTGAGTATGGGTTGTGGTTGGCCCTTTGGAAACTATTTAAAGCATGGGCTTGTTCATGGAGACATTCCTTAAAATAAGGCAAGGTTGGACAATCGTTGGTTGAGTGGTCATTTGTTTCACAGATTTGACATACAATGTTTTCAACAGATTTTAATTGATCACTCTTTTTCAATTCTAGTGCCTCGACTTTTCTAGCTAAAGATGTGAACTTGACTTGAAGGTCATGATCTTCCGCTAAAGATGCAAACTTGGCTTGAAGGTCATGATCTTCCCTAAGGTTGTACATACCTCCACTAGATGTATGAGGTTGAGTTTTACTCGGTGCCTCATAAGTACCCGTGGTGTCCCAATTTTGAGCATTTTCAGCTAACAAGTCTAAGTACTCCATTGCTTCATCAGGATCTTTATCTTTAAAAGTTCCATTGCACATCAATTTAACCATTTTTTTTTTTTGGTAAGTTGACGTATATATTAAAGGAAAACGATACAAAAATTATAAGGGGCATACCCCAGATTTACAATGAGAACAGAAACGTAAAACAACAGATGGCTACATGCTAGCCACCGAACTGAAAACTCAAGACCTAACTTGATTCGTTAGGGAAACCAATACAACCAGCTAAATATCAAATAAAGAATCTATGTTATTAACCCTCCATGCTCGTTGGATTCTTTTATTTTCATCTGTTGGTAGAACGTTCCTCATCAAATCAAGCTTATCACGAATGATACATTCAATTTGATGAAAGACCAAATTCTGAGTTCTAGATATTCCAGCAAAGGTCCTTGCATTCCTTTCTTGCCAGATATGATACACTGTAGCTGCAAAACTGAGTTTACGAGAAAAATTGACAAAACTTTTGCCATGCCAAGTGACAGTGGCCCATCGAATCCATTCATCCCATCCTTTTGTCATTCTTGGAATGTTGCATCTGTCACAAACATCCCACCAGATCGCTTTAGTATAGGAGCATTCAAAGAACAAGTGGTTGTGATCTTCGTAGTTGCGGAGACAGAGTGAGCATCTATTGGGACCATGTATACCAAATCGATGAAGTCTATCTTGAGTTGTGAGTTTCTGTTGGACAGCCACCCATAGAAGAAACGAATGTCTTGGAACAGCATTCTTGAACCACACAATGTCATGCCATTCGACCATCGTATGATGAAATCTTAGTTGTTCCCAAGCTATTTTGATCGAGAATCTGTGATTTGGTGAATCCAGCCAAACAATCTCATCATTTTGCCCTATCATAGGATTAGAATTGGAAGGAATAGCTTCTACAATGGGGTGCCATCCAATAGCGTGAGTGGTAGGAATTTTCCATTCTGAGTTATGAATCAGCATATTCACCTTCGCGTTCTTTTCCATACCTGAATCATAGATGAATCTGTCGCCGTAAGAATCTGCGAGCGGGCTGTGAGGATGCCAATTGTCAAACCATAGAGAAGTTGTCCTGCCATCCCCTATGATGTACTTCATCTTCGGCCATGCTAAGGATCTGAGCTTTAGAATCTTTCTCCATGCCCAAGAGCAATTCTGTGGCGTCTTGATTGTCCAGAAATTCCTACCTCGCAACAGATTACATCTGATCCAAGTAGACCAGATTGAGCCATCTGAGTCATTGCACAGGTTCCAAATGTGTTTCAACAAAGCAATCTTGTTCCATTCTGTTATCCTCTTTATTCCTAGCCCCCCCTCCTTTTTTGGAAGACATACCTGATCCCAAGCCACTTTAGCCCCAGTAGTTCTCATATCTGAACCTGACCAAAGAAAGGATCTCATAATTTGCTCCACACTTTTTATGACTTGCCCAGGTAAGAGGAAGAGAGATGCCCAATAGACTTGGATGGAAAATAAAACTGAATTAATCAGTTGTACTCGTCCTGCATACGAGAGTGTTCTACAAGTCCAATGTCGAACTTTAGAGGTGATTCGATCCACGAGACCCTTACAATAAACAGCCTTTAGTCTGGACGAGATAAGAGGCACTCCCAAATATTTCATAGGGAGCTCCCCCTCTGCAAACCCAAGAACATGAATAATCTCTTCCCTCTCAGCATTTAACACACCGCTTAAGAAGATGTCACTTTTATTTGGATTTGGATACAGACCTGATAGATCTTGAAACTTTGTGAGCACAGTTTTGATCATACGAATTGAGTTTACATCTCCTTTGCTAAAAATCATCAAGTCGTCAGCAAAACAAAGATGAGAAATGTTGTCCTTCTTGCATCTCCAGTGGAACTTGAAATTTTGGTTGGCACTCATCTTGCAGAATAGCCCCGAAAGGATTTCCATACATAGGACAAACAAATATGGAGAAAGTGGATCCCCTTGTCGAAGCCCTCTCCCCCCTTGAAAATAACCTGCAAGCTCACCATTGACGTTGATAGAGAATTGACATGATGTAACACAAACCATAATCCAATCAATGACTGTTCTAGGGAATCCCATTTTTCTTAACATAGCGTCAACGAAATCCCACCGAACCGAGTCATAAGCCTTCATCAGATCTACTTTCATAGCACAACGGGCAGGTCCCGTAGATTTATGATAGCCTTTCATTAGTTCCTGAGACAAAAGAATGTTGTCGCTGATTCTTCGTCCAGAGATAAAAGCAGTCTGATACGGACCTACTAAGGATGGCAAAACAGCTGTGATTCTCCCAGCTAGAATCTTAGCGATGCATTTGTACACGGTATTGCAGCAAGATATAGGACGAAAATCTGTCAACCTCGTAGGATTGGCAACTTTAGGAATAAGGGAAATTGATGTAGCATTCATTTCTTTAAGCATTCTCCGAGTCTGAAAGAAGGAGCTAACAACATTGATTACATCCTCCCCAACTATGTGCCACATTCTTTTGAAGAAACCTGCGTTAAATCCATCCGGACCAGGGGCTTTGTTGTTCTTCAAACTAAACATAGCATGCTTAATCTCCTCCCTTGTTACATCTTGTGCTAATACATGTTGTTGCGTTGAAGACAGTTTCAAGTTAATTGTCGATTCCATCTCTTCCTCATTTAGAACCCTAGGCATCTGTTCCACTCTTAACACACGCTGGAAGTACGCAATGACTTCTGATTTAACTGCCTCATGTCCTTCGACAACCTCTCCATCCTCCTTTGTAAGTGAAAGAAGTTTATTTCTATGCTGTCTTCCATTTACTGATTTGTGAAAGTAGCCAGTATTCTGATCCCCCAAGCTAAGCCACTGTATCCTTGACTTTTGTTTGAAAAAACTCTCTTCGGCCTTGACGATAGAAGCGTAGTTACGTACAGCATCCCTTTCTCGCATGCACAAAGTTGGATTCCCATGTGCTGTATGGAGAGCCTGTTGAGCCTTATCCATTTCATCTTTCGCATCTTGGACTCTATCTGAAATGTTGGAGAAGTGAGTCATATTGAAATGTTTCAATTCCCGTTTTAGTTTTCTTAGCTTGCAACACAGCTGATACATTGGACAACCCCCTGAATTGTGTTCCCATACTTTCCTCACCAAGGGCATGAACTCGTCATGGTCCATCCACATATCAAAGAATCTGAATGGTTTCTTTATATTCTGATAATCACCAGTAACCTTTACCACCATAGGAGAATGGTCTGACATACCCGATGGCAAAAATCTCGCTTCTGAAAAGGGGAAGTTCAGATTCCATTTCTCATTGACAAGCACTCTATCTAGTTTCCGCATAATCAGATTCTCAGGACATTGGTTCGACCAAGTATAATGCAGGCCTGAATATCGAAGATCATCCACTTTCGCTTCTTGAATACATGTTTCCAATTTGTCCATATGACCAGCCCACGAAGTAGACCCTCCTAACCTGTCTGATTGGTAGCGGATAGCATTAAAGTCGCCCATAAGAATCCATGGGCTGGACTCCCATCCATCACTACGACTCACTATATCAGACCATAATGCCTCACGTAAGGAAGCGTTATTGTCTCCGTATATAATTGAAGCATTGAAACAGATATTGGTAGCTAATATAGTGACAGAAACATGAATAGCCTGGTCTGACATTCCGAGGACATCAACCTTCACCACATCAGCATTCCAACAAACCCAAATACGACCACGACAAGAGAAATCATAATTATACAAGAAGGACCAATTACGCAGAAGAAGTTGAGAAACATTATATTTATTCTCGTCTCTAACCCGAGTTTCAACCAAACCGAAAAGAGTCATCCTCTCTTGATGGATGAGCTGACGCAATGCTGAATGCTTTATGGGATCATTCAAACCTCTTACATTCCAACATCCAATAATCATAAGAAAATAGAGAGGAGTACAAACAGCAACACAAAGATTACCTCGACGTGCCCCCAGGCGAGGAGACAGATTTCTTATTCTTCTTTGAAGAGTTTTTCGAACCCTTTTTCTTTTTCTCTAGAGAGTCTCTAGCCTTAATAGCCAACTGATTAACAGTTTCCCTTTCGGTGGAATTCAGAGTTTGTGGGCTTGTCAGGATTGGTGACGTCAACTCCTTATCAGTTCGTTCCCCATCTGTATCACCTCCCATTGCGTCAATATCTACATTCAGCTCATGACTATTAACGAAAAGAACCTGGTTCACCGTCGCACAATCAGATGTATTGGAGATGGCTAAACTTTGATCTGAAGCAGTACTTGTACCCCCCTGCTCCTGCTTCATGTCTCCTTGTGAACTCTTCAAAACAAGAGGAGATGTAGGATTTTCATCTTCATAACAATCAGCATTGCTCACATCTGATGCAGCCTTCTCATTGATATTACAATCAGAAATATTTGTACCAGATGTCGAACAACCATTCTCATTACAGTTACGCACTTTAGATGCCAAAGTGCCATTCTCACCACTCACAGAACCCTTATTTCGTTTAGCAACTACCTGCCATTGAAACTGATTCTGCTGTTTATCCACAGATTTAGAGTTCGCAGCTCCTAGCTTCCTCTTACCCTCTGCCTCCATTGTAAGATTTGCACCGTTATTAGTAGCACATATCGCTGTCGTGTGTCCAAAGACATTACAATGATTGCACTTTGATGGTATCCATTCGTAATCAGCTGAAATTGTTATGAATAATCCATTGGGACAGCGAAGGTCGTATTCCTTAACCAGCATCTTCGTAGCATCAATCTCAACACAAACTCTTGCGTAGCTAAGCCTTTGACGCAACAATGTAGTCTGATCAGCATGAAGAGGAACCCCAATAGCACTCGCTACACAACTCAACCCCTTAATAGTCCAATACTCAAGAGGAACATTATACAGCCTAACCCATACCGGAACTTTGACCAAATCACCTTTCAAAAATTGCATGTTCGGTTGCCAACGTTTAAGCACCAAAGGTCTGCTTGCCATGTGCCATGGGGCTCTTTCCAGCACATTAGTGGCATGATCAACAGAATCAAAAGTGAATAGGAAGAAACCATTATCCGAAGATAAAACTTCTGATAGACCGTAGGAGCCCCAGATTCTTTTGGCAATAGAATTAACAACGGGATATGGTAATTTCTGACCCACAAAATGACCAACTAGGGTGGATTTCCAAAGTTCGCAGCCATCCTCAAACACATCAAGTGGAGGAGCTACTGTCACACGACCATCAGTCATAGCAGGGGGAGCAAAATGCAGATTACGAACTAGAGAAATACCAAGGTTCTTGGTACCCTCATTGTTATCAACATCAGAACCCTTCAAAGCATTTAAAAAATTCAATTTGGGGCGATGATTTTGCTGGTCTTGTTGCTGAGACCCTACCTTCAACTCATCAACTTTAGAACCCAACACATGATTCATTTCTGAAACAACATTAGAAGCTTGGGAATTAGAGTGTTTCTTCTCTATGCTAGCTTCAGAATCAGCTTGATTAACATTAGTAAACTGAGAAATCCTCATCCCATGGCTGTTCAACATATCTTGTAGCTCTAATCTTAATATATGTCCAGACTTGACTTCATTGTGTTGTTCATTGTTAGAGGTAACCATTGGAACAGAATCCACAGCAGAACATAAGGACATTATGGCAGCATACAAATACTAGAGATACCAAATTCTAAGAAGAGAAACTGAGTCTAAGACGTAACCTAAGCTCAGAAACAACAACAATGTAATCTCAGAAACAACAAGATTCAGATTTGTTCATGAAGGGAGAAGAGAATTACAGAATTACGAGGCCAGTATCTTCGAGATTATTGATTGGAATGATGATCCGTGCGGTCAAGCTATAGAGTATATTCTGATGAACAACATACTAAAAAATGGTGACGATCCAACGGCGAACAAAGAAGATCAAGCTTCAACAAAACCCAATTCACTCTGCTGCAACTAAAAATGCAGAACAGTAGAAATATTACGAGATCAATATCTCCCACCTCGTTGATTGGAATGAAGATCCATTCGGTCAATGTTTCAAGAAGGCTGGAATGAACAACATAGTAAGAAATGAGGATGATCCAACGGTGGACGGAGTAGATCTAGCTTCGACAGTTTGATTTCTAATGTTTCTCTCTCTCCAGATCTCTCTCTCTCCAATTCCAACTCCGGAAATTGTTCATGGAGACATTCCTTAAAAGAAGGGAAGGTTGGACAATCATTGGTTGAGTGTTCATTTGTTTCACAGATTTGACACACAATGTTTTCAACAGATTTTAATTGACCACTCCCAGATTTTAATTGACCACTCTTTTTCAATTCTAGTGCCTCGACTTTTCTAGCTAAAGATGCAAACTTGGCTTGAAGGTCATGATCTTCCCTAAGGTTGTACATGCCTCCACTAGATGTGTGAGGTTGAGTTTTACTCGGTGCCTCATAAGTACCCGCGGTGTCCTAATTTTGAGCATTTTCAGCTAACAAGTCTAAGTACTCCATTGCTTCATCAGGGTCTTTATCTTCAAAAGTTCCATTGCACATCAATTCAACCATTTGCCTATCTTTAGGTGTTAACCCTTCATAGAAATGTGAAACCAATCTCCATGTTTCAAAACCATGATGAGGGCAAGTACTAAGCAAGTCTCGATACCTATCCCAACATTGGTAAAATGTTTCTCCTGGTTTTTGAGTGAAAGTGGTGATTTGTCTCTTGAAAGAGTTTGTTCTATGAGATGGGAAAAACTTCTTTAAAAATTGTTGTTGCATTTCATCCCAAGCACGAATGGATCCTGGTCTTAAATTTTGTAGCCATGTTTTAGCTTTATCTTTTAATGAAAAAGGGAAAAGCTTTAATCTGATGGTGTTCATGCTACAATTTAAATTATTATATGTGTTGCAGACCTCTTCAGATTCCCTTAAATGCAAGTATGGATTTTCCACTTCTAAACCATGAAAAGAAGGTAAAAGTTGAATAATGCCTGGTTTAAAATTAAAATGAGATGCATCGGGAGGAAAAACTATGCATGATGGTGCACTTGTTCTTGTGGGATTCATGTGGTCTCTAAGTGTTCTAGCACGGTTATTCTCATTATTTTCATTATGAAGTGATTGATTATCTTCTTCAGCCATATTTTCTGAAAATGATGAGGATACCCTACAAAGTCTACCACTTGATGTACGTGACCACACTCTCATGCACGTGTAGGAATAAAAAAAAAAAGAAGAAGAAAGCAAAAGAAGGAGGAAGAAAACAAAATAAAAAGAAACAAAGTTATATATAAGAAAAGTGAAAAAGAGAAAATAAAATAAATACTATAATTTATACAAGAACTTACCTCCCCGGCAACGGCACCAAAAACTTGGCACGACGAAAAGGTTGATGTCTTCTCCCAAGTGCAGGAGTGTCGAAGTAATAAATAACCCGGCAAGACCGGGGTCGAACCACAGGGAGGTTATTTGTACAAATTATAAATAACAATAATAAAACAACAATAACAACAACAACAATAGTAGTAGTAATAATAATAATAATAATAATAATAATACTAGTAGTAGTAGTAGTAGTAGTAGTAATAATAATAATAATAATAATAATAAAGAAAGAGAAGAAGAAGAAGATGATGATGATGAGAACTTAGAGATGAAATATTAATGTAAGGATTAAGCAATAATAATAACAAATGTCAAGGTTAGAGGTTCCACTAATGATATATCAAACAAGTATAGTATAAACTCTTATTATTGAATTGGAAACCACACACAAAGGAGGTTCCAATCAGATTATATATTGTTAACATGATTACATTAGTCATCTTATTCAATTAATGCTAATACTTGTAAATTTCATCAAGCATTCATGATTATAACTTATGTTAACAACAAATCAAGTGCCTTTCATAGCTCAGGTGTCGGTTATACCATACATTATGGGCTATGAAAATGCCAAGCATTTGTTGTACCAAGTGTTATACAACATAAATCAAGATTAGTCATTTAACAAGCAAAGTATTAAAGAGTGAACAAGATAACAAATATAAAACATGTTAGTATCAAACATTAAAGTCCATATTAAGTTTACATTATACTTATTCTTACACCATTAGTGTAACCTTTTCACCTTGACATAACTAACTTAGCTAGACATAATGAAAGAAAGCAAAATAGATAAACAAAATAAGAACATAAAAGTTAACTGAGTAAAGGAAAGGAAATGAAAGGCATAAACTTAATATTAATGAAAACAAAGCATAAAAAATACAAAGAGAGAAAGGAAGAGCATGATCTTGATCTGGAAACCAAGATGCCCAAATGCATAGCAAATGCCTCCTTTTATAGGCCAAAATTGGGAACTATTGATTTGATGACTAATTGATAAGTGGGTGGCCAACTTTTGACTTGGTGACAATCCTTATCTTCTCTTGTCTGCCCAAAACGTCATTGATAACGTCAAAACTGGAGCCACTTGAAACATGAAAGTTGTAGGCAATTGTCTCAGCTTTCTTGTGTAAACAATTCAGCTCATTTGGACTTCTAGAACTCCAGATATGGCCAAAATCCGAACAGTGCTCGGGCTGGAAGACAGATTCGGGCTTCTTTGTTGTTGCTACAATTTGGACTTGATAATGGCCTTTTTAGATCTTGGGCTCCATATGAAAGTTGTAGGCCTATGTCTTACCTTTCCATCCATATAAATTGGACCTAAATCTGAGATCTGTAGCTCCAGATATGACCCAATTACCGAACAGTGTTCCGGTTTGGATTGCACCGACATCTCTTTTCTAAGTTTGGCCATCTCTTTATCCTTGCAATTTAAGTTCTTCAAGTCATCAATCAATCCTTTCATTTATGTGATAGACCTGCATTAAAAATAGACATTTACCACAAATTATAGGTATCTTATATTATTAGATACATTATTATAAAACATATTTTAGTTAAGGAGTTATTGATACTTCAAGTGCAAAATGATGATATAAAACCATGACAAAAATGCACTTTTAAGTACTAATCACTAAGATTGATGAATTTGATGATTTGCAAATGGTTTATTTTTAGGAAGAATCAAAGGCAAGTAATTGGGGACCATAAATTGAGAAATTGCCACCATGATCAATTAAGTCCATACCTTCAAGTGTTCAACCACCCAAACCTGATTTGAAGTCGTTACCATTCAATCTCAAATACTTATTTTTGGGAAAAAATGAAACTTTTATGGTAATAATCTCTTCCAAACTTAATGCATATTAGGAAGGTAAGTTATTACAAACTCTGAAAATGCACAAAAATACATTAGGATCGACCATAGCTGATATAAAAGGAATTAGTCATTTAATTTGCGCACATAAAATTTATTTGGAGGAAAATGCTAAACCCTCTAGAGAAATGTAACGAAGGCTAAATCTTAATATGAAAGAAGTAGTGAAAAATGAAGTCATGAAACTTCTAGATAATAGAATCATTTATCCTATCTTTGATAGCAAATGGATACGTTCCTATCCAAGTTGTACCCAAGAAATCTGGAGTCACTGTGATAACAAATGAGAAAAATAAGTTAATTCCAACTAGGATTATTAATGGTTGGCGTATGTGCATTGATTATAGGAAACTTAATTCAATGACTAGTAAAGATCATTTTCCTTTACCTTTCATGGACCAAATCTTAGAAAGAGTTACAAGTCATGAATTTTATTATTTCCTATATGGCTATTTAGGTTACAACCAAATTGAAATTGCATAAGAAGATTAAGAGAAAACTACTTTCACATGTCCTTTTGGTACTTTTGCATATCGAATGATGCCTTTTGGATTACGTAATGCACCAGCCACGTTTCAAAGATGCATGCTCGACATATTAGTGAGATGGTTGAACATTTTCTTGAAATTTTTATAGATGATTTTTCTATTTTTGGGTATTTATTTGATAATTGTTTGACTAACTTATAAAAGGTTTTGAGCAGGTGTAAACAGAAGAATCTTGTACTGAATTGAAAAAAATGTCACTTTATAGTAACAAACAGCATTGTACTTGGTCACATTGTTTCATCAAAAGGAATTGAGGTTAACATATCTAAAATCGAGTTAATTGCTAACTTGCTAATACCAAAATCTATTAAAGATATTATATCATTCTTAGGACATGCTGGGTTTTATAGAAAGTTTATCAAAGATTTTAGCGTAATATTTATGCCCTTAAGTAACCTTCTAACAAAGGATATTATTTTTGAATGGACTGAACATTGTGAAAAAAACCTTTGTTAAACTTAAAAACTTGTTTACTTCTACTCCTGTCATTCAATCTCCTAATTGGTCATTACCATTTGAAATAATATGTGATGCTAATGATTATGCCATGGATGTTGTCATGGGACAAAGAAAAAAATAAGAAACCTTATGTGATTTACTATGCAAGTAAAACTTTAAATAGTGCTCAAATGAATTACACCACTGATTGTGCATCAAAAGTGTCATTAAGTCTCTTATTTTACATATGTATTTATTGTTTTTATTTGGTTGTTTTTATAATAATTGATGTGTTTTTTAGTAATGAAGTTTGTTTTAATGTTTCAATAGGTTTTTGGAGCTTAAATGAATTAATTTAGAAAATTCAACGTCGGAATTCAGAACAAAGAATTGAAGAGACATTTAGTTGAAGATTGAAGCAAATCTTGGTTCAAATAAGTGCTCCAAATTTGTCCCAAAAATCAATTCTATTCCAATTCTAGAAAAGAATATCATATGATTTATTTCAAGCCCAAACTTGCCTTATGTTGTGTGCAAACTTCAACCATTAAACACTCAAGGTTTCAATGTCAATCTTAGCCCAAATACTGAACAGTGCTCGGGATAGAGGACAGATTCGGGCTTCTTTGTTGTTGCTACAATTTGGACTTAAAAATGGCCTTTTTAGATCTTGGGCTCCATATGAAAGTTATAGGCCTATGTCTTACCTTTCCATCCATATAAAGTATACCTAAATCTGATATCTATAGCTCCAGATATGACCGAATTACCGAACAATGTTCTGGTTTGGATTGCACCGACATCTCTTTTCTAAGTTTAGCCATCTCTTTATCCTTTCAATTTCAGTTCTTAAATTCATCAATCAATCCTTTCATTTATATGATAGGCCTGCATTTAAAATGTACATTTACCACAAATTAAAGGTATCTTATATTATTAGATATATTACTATAAAACATGCTTTAGTTAAGGAGTTGTTGATACTTCAAGTGCAAAATGATGATATAAAACGTTGATAAAAATGCACTTTTAAGTACTAATGACTTGAAATGGTGGTTGTGAAGTTTGTGCATTGTTTTTCTCACTCTTCCAACTATAATTTGGGTGATTTCTCCAACCAGGGTTGTATGTTTGTGAGTATGGGTTGTGGTTGGTCCTTTGGAAACTATTTAAAGCATGGGCTTGTTCATGGAGACATTACTTAAAAGAAGGCAAGGTTGGACAATCGTTGGTTGAGTGTTCATTTGTTTCACAAATTTGACACACAATGTTTAATTGACCACTCTTTTTCAATTCTAGTGCCTCGACTTTTCTAGCTAAAGATGCAAACTTGGCTTGAAGGTCATGATCTTCCCTAAGGTTGTACATACCTCCACTAGATGTATGAGGTTGAGTTTTACTCGGTGCCTCATAAGTACCCGCGGTGTCCCAATTTTGAGCATTTTCAGCTAACAAGTCTAAGTACTCCATTGCTTCATCAGGGTCTTTATAACAAGAGAAAGGAAACAAAGTTATATACAAGAAAAGTGAAAAGAAAAAATAAAATAAATGTTATAATTTATACAAAAATTACCTACCCGGCAACGGCGCAAAAAACTTGACACGATTAAAAGATTGATGTCTTCTCCCAAGTGTAGGAGTGTCGAAGTAATAAATAACCCAGCAAGACCAGGGTTGAACCACAGGGAGGTTAATTGTACAAATTATAAACAACAATAGTAACAATAACAACAACAATAATAATAATAGCATTAATAATACTAATAATACTTGTAGTAGTAGTAGTAGTAGTAGTAGTAGTAATAGTAATAATAATAATAATAACAACAACAACAACAATAATAAAGAAAAACAAGAAGAAGAAGAAGAAGAAAAGTTGATAAGAACTTTGAGATGGAAAATTAACGTAACGATTAAACAATGATAACAAACAATGTCAAGGTTAGAGGATCCACTAATGGTATGTCAAACAAGTATAGTATAAACTCTTATTATTCAATTGGAAACCACACACAAATGAGGTTCCAATTAGATTATAGATTGTTAACATGATTACATTAGTCATCTTACTCAATTAATGCTAATACTTGTAAATTTCGTCAAGCATTCATGATTATAACTTATGTTAACAACAAATCAAGTTCCTTTCATAGCTCAGGTGTCGGTTATACCATACAGTATGGGCTATGAAAGTGCCAAACATTTGTTGTACCAAGTGTTATACAACATAAATCAAGATTAGTTATTTAACAAGCAAAGTATTAAAGAGTGAACAAGATAACAAATACAAAACATGTTAGTATTAAACATTAAAGTCCATATTAAGTTTACACTATACTTATTCTTACACCATTAGTTTAACCTTTTCACCTTGACATAATAAACTTAGCTAGACATAATGAAAGAAAGAAAAATAAATAAACAAAATAAGAACATAAATAAGATAAAAGTTAACTAAGTAAATGAAAGGAAATGAAAGACATAAACTTGATATTAATGAAAGCAAAGCATAAACATTATAAAAAATACAAAGAGAGAAAGCAAAAGCATGATCTTGATCTGGAGACCAAGATGCCTAAATGCATGGCAAATGCCAACGTTTATAGGCCAAAATTGGAAACTATTGATTTGATGACTAATTGATGAGTGGGTGGTCAACTCTTGACTTGGTAACAATCCTTATCTTCTCTTGTTTGTCCAAAACGTCATTGATAACGTCAAAATTGGAGCCACTCAAGATATGAAAGTTGTAGGAAATTGTCTCATCTTTCTTGTATAAAAACTTCAGCTCATTTGAACTTCTACAACTCCAGATATGGCCAAAATACTGAACAGTGCTCGGGCTAGAGGACAGATTCGGGCTTCTTTGTTGTTGCTATAATTTGGACTTGAAAATGACCTTTTTAGATCTTGGGCTCCATATGAAAGTTGTAGGTCTATGTCTTACCTTTCCATCCATATAAAGTATACCTAAATCTGAATTCTATAGCTCTAGATATGACCCAATTACCGAACAGTATTTCGGTTTGGATTGCACCGACATCTCTTTCCTATGTTTGGCCATCTCTTTATCCTTTCAATTTCAATTCTTAAATTCATCAATCAATCTTTTCATTTATATGATAGGCCTGCATTTAAAATGAACGTTTACCATAAATTAAAGGTATCTTATATTATTAGATATATTATTATAAAACATGTTTTAGTTAAGGAGTTATTGATACTTCAAGTGCAAAATGATGATATTAAACCTTGATAAACATACACTTTTAAGTACTAATCAATTGTCCCTTAGGATTTTGTTGTGGTTGAGATGAAAACTTAACTTTCTCTTGAAAACTAAGAGCAGATGTAAATTTAAAATTTGTTATGCTTTGAGCAAGTTGAGTGTTGATTATCTTTTGCTTTTCAATGAATGCATATAAAATTTCCTCAAAATTTCTTTTAGGAGGTGCACATCCATGAGAATTTTAGAAATTATGGTATGCTTGAAACTGTGGCTATGAAGTTTATGTATTGTCACTCTTCCAACTGAAATTTGGATGATTTCTCTAACCAAAGTTGTATATTTGCGAGTATGGGTTATGGTTGGGCTTTTGAAAACTATTTAAAGTATATGTTTGTTCATGAAGATATTTTTTGAAAGAAGGCAATGTTAGACAATCATTGGTTGAGTGTTCATTTGGATAGTCATTGCAAGTATGGATTTTCTAAATCTAATCCATGAAAAAAATATAAAAGTTGAATAATAACTAGCTTAAAATTGAAGTAAGATGCATCAAGAGAAAAAACTATATATGAGGATGCACTTGTTCTTATTGGATTCATGTAGTCTCTAAGTGTTCTAATACGATTATTCTCATTATTATCATTATGAAGTGACTGATTATCTTCTTCGGTCATATTTTCTAAAAATAATAAGGATACCCTATAAAGTCTACCACTTAATATACGTGACCAAACTCTCATGCATGTATAGGAAGATAATAAAAGGATGAAGAAAACAAAACAAAAAAAATAAGACAAAAAAAAAGTTTGATACAAGAAAAGTGAAAAAAATATATTATAATTTGTACAAGAATTTACATTCCCGACAATGACACCAAAAACTTGACACAATTAAAAGATTGATATCTTCTCCCAAGTGTAGGAGTGTTGAAATAATAATAACCTGACAAGACCAGGGTCAAACCACAAAGATGTTAACTATATAAATTATAAATAATAATAATAATAATATTAATAAGTTAAAGAGAACTTTGAGATGTAAGATTAATGTAAAGATTAAACAATAAAAATAAATGTCAAAGTTAAAGGATCCACTAATAATATTTTAAACAAGTATAGTAAAAATTCTTTTTATTATTTAACTGGAAACCATACATAACGGAGGTTCCAATCGGATTATAAATTGTTAATATGATTACATTAATTATTTTATTTGAATAATATTAATATTTGAGATGTTAGGGTAAGCATTAATAACTAGTAACAAATTCATTAATATCCAAGTTAAATTTACATCTTTTATATTGGCAAGCCAAATATAGCAATGCTTATCTCTTAATGATTTTATGATGAATGTATTGCTATTAGTATAAGAAAAGTATATATCTATCAAGCACACTTAGCACCTATACATTTGGCTATAACCTTCTCTTTTTTATTAATATACCTTTTTCATTTGATATTCATGCATAACTTCTTAGTTTCTCTTATATTCTCTTAACCATCATTACTACTTTCATAATTTTTTTTTAATATTGATATTATCTCCATTACTATTATTACTCATCACATCAACTTATAAGTTATCAATCCATTCATCTTTATCTACAGTAACAAATTCAAATCCTACCTTATCTGAAGAAATATAATCATTATTGATATCTTTTTCATCAACCACATCAACTTCCATATCAACACTAACAATAATCATCACATTATCATCACCAACATCATCACTAATATCAGCTCTTACATCAACTCCTATATCACCTCTAACATTACCATCCATATCATCTCTCATAATAACACATATCGCCAACATTACCACACACACCATAATCACTCAAGCTAGAATCATTTACATTAACACCCAGACTATAACAACCTATATCAGAACCTCACACGTTAAGATCACCCCTACCAAAACTACCCACACCAACACCCATATCAGAACCACTTATACTAGAATAATCAACATCATCGTTAATAAGTAATGTTATTTTAATGCTTTATCATTATTTTTATAAAAATATTTAGTAAAAATCTTGTCATTGTGTTTGCCTGCATAACATTAAGGCATTTTTATTGTGAGTGGATCAACATTAGGATTTGCATCAACATGTAAATGAATTTATTTTTCCTTCTTTATGCATACTGAACACATATAATGTTAACACATATAATGTTAACGCATTGTAGAAAAAATGTATTCTCTTTACCATCCTTTATCTGAAAGTCATGTTTATCTACATCATATACTTACTTATGTATGAATAATATGTCAATATAAGACATATATTCAAAATATATATCTTGCATGATATATTAGTTGTTGTCATGGTGAATAGTAACAATTATCATGTTGTAACCTATAAGAATGAAGTATATGCATTTATTAAACAAATAAAAATCAAATTAAGGGTGCTTACATGGTAACTGGCAAGCTACAATATGGGTTTTCTTTAACATAGTTAGTAGTTATGTTAAACAAGGCTTAAACAAAGTTTAAACGAAGATAAAAATTAATTAAGCATGTTTAAGCAAATATCTCACAATTAGGGTTTGAAGAACAATAACATGATTTGTTGGTTTTTTAATTTGGGTTTTTTTTAGGGATTTGAAAGATATTAAGGTGATTGCTTTTCCATGGTTAAAAGCATGAGTAGGATTATGATATTCTATTGATTTTGTAAAAGAATTGAATTTTTTAGGGTTTTTCATCCATCATCAAGATTAACATTTTCTAGTAATAAAAATTTGTATTTTTTTAGTTCAATTGAGTAATTAATAATGTTTCATAGAGACAAAGCAAACACATTAATAATAATTAAGTAATTAACAATTATCTTGATTTGATTTCAAAATCGCAACATACTTAATAATGGTCTCTTTATGAAAGCAATGAGATATCCCTACGTTTGTTGTTTTATCATCCCCGTTATATAAGACAAAACTCATTAATAAAAATTTTCAAGAAATCATGCTCGATCTTTTGTCATTTAAATGAAATAATCATGTTCGATTTGAGAAAAAAAGGAGGAAGGAAGTGACAAATTTAGTTTATGAGAGAGAGAGAGAGAGATGTTTATTCTATTATTTATGAGTTTTTAGTTATAATATATATGAAGATAATATGACCATGTCACCCTCTTTGAAACTCTATGTGACCTTAAAGGTAAAGCGTTATTTATTTTTCAAACTATGGAGACATTATAATTTGCATCAAACTATAGAAAGTTAAATGTAATTTTTTCTTTTAATAAAAAACCTGATATTAGATCGCCATATTTATATTTGATTATAGCTTGATCTTTTTATTGTTACTTTATCATAATTATTATTTTATCTAAAATATTCTTCATTTATAATAAAATTTTCTCCATATCTATTACATGCAAAAACAAAAGTAGATTAGAAACTTGATAAAAATCCAAAATTAACTTTTATGAAGGAGCTAATTTTTAATATTGATGTGATTAAAAATTAAGTTCTGTAATTTATTTCTTTTTATTTTTCCTTTTTATCAGGTTAAAATTATTTATTTATTTGCTAGGATAACCCAAGTTATTTTGGTTTACAAGTTTGGTGGGATTTTTTTCTTTTTAATTGAACTTGAGTTTGTTATCATTTATCTTATATAGTTAAAAACAATAGTTGTAGAAAAAAATTATATATAAAATTAAAACATATGAGGAAATTACTGTAGTTTTCTTCATATGTTACTGTGGATGGCTACGTACATTGATTTTTACCTTTTTTTATTTTTTTTTCAAAATTATTTTTATCAATTTTACTTTTTTAATATTGAGTTGGTTAAAAATTTAGCTTTATAATTTTTTTTTAAATATTGTACATTGTTACGGTGTTTTCTCACATAGTTTTTCTATTTTATTATACATAAAGTTAAAATATGTGAGGAAAGTGTTATAGCTTTTCTCATATGTTATTGTGGATTGCTACAATACTTGTTTTTTCCCTACAATATTTTCCCCTTTTTTCTTTTTTTTCTTATTTATTTTTTCTAAAAATTATCTTTATTAATTTTATTTTTTTAATATTGAGCTAGTTAAAAATTTAGCTATAATTTTTTTTCCCTTTAAAATATTATGGATTTTTATTGTGTTTTCTGATTAGTACTTAAAAGTGTATTTTTATCAAGGTTTTATATCATCATTTTGCACTTGGAGTATTAATAACTCCTTAACTAAAGCATGTTTTATAATAATGTATATAATAATATAAGATACCTTTAATTTGTGTTAAATGTTCATTTTAAATGTAGGCCTATCATATAAATGAAAGAATTGATCGATGAATTTAATAACTAAAATTGAAAGGACAAAGAAATGGCCAAACTTAGAAAAGAGATGTCGGTGCAGTCCAAACCAGAACATTGTTTGGTAATTAGATCATATCTTGAGCTATAGATCTCAAATTTAGGTCTACTTTATATGGATAGAAAGGTAAGACATAGGCCTATAACTTTCATATGGAGCCCAAGATCTAAAAAGGCTATTTTCAAGTCCAAATTGGAGCAACAATAAAGAAGTCTGAATCTATCCTCCACCATGAGCATTGTTCAGTGTTTGACCAATATCTGGAGTTCTAGAAGTCCAAATGATCTAAATTTGTTACACAAGAAAGCTGAGATAATTTCCTACAACTTTCATTTTTTTTTTCAAGTGGTTCTAATTTTAATGTTATCAATGACGTTTTGGGCAGACAAGAGAACATAAGGATTATAATCAAGTCAAGAGTTGGTGACCCACTCATCAATTAGTCATCAAATCAATAGTTTTTAATTTTGGCCTATAAAAGGAGGCATTTTCCATGCATTTAGGCATCATGGTTTTCAGATCAAGATCATTCTCTTGCTTTCTCTCTTTGTATTTTTTGTAATGTTTATGCTTTGCTTTTATTAATATCAAGTTTATGCTTTTCATTTCCTTTCATTTACTTAGATAGTTTGTATTTTAATTATGTTCTTATTTTGTTTATTTATTTTTCTTTCTTTCATTATGTTTAGCTAAATTTATTATGTCAAGGTGAAAAGGTTACACTAATGGTGTAAGAATAAGTATAGTGTAAACTCAATATGGACTTTAATGTTTGATACTAACATGTTTTGTATTTGTTATCTTATTCACTCTTTAATACTTTGCTTGTTAAATGACTAATCTTGATTTATGTTGTATAACACTTGGTACAACAAATACTTGGCACTTTCATAGTTCATACTGTATGGTATAACCGACACCTGAGCTATGAAAAGAACTTGATTTGTTGTTAACATAAGTTATAATCATGAATGCTTGACGAGATTTACAAGTATTAGCATTAATCGAATAAGATGACTAATGTAATCATGTTAACAATATATAATCTGATTGGAACCTCCTTTGTGTGTGGTTTCCAATTGAATAATAAGAGTTTATACTATACTTGTTTGACATACCATTAGTGGAACCTCTAACCTTGACATTTGTTATTATCATTGTTTAATCGTTACATTAATATTCCATCTCAAAGTTCTCATCTTCTTCTTCTTCTTCTCCTTCTTTTTTATTATTATTATTATTATTATTATTATTATTACTATTGTTGTTGTTGTTATTGTTGTTTTATAATTGTTGTTTATAATTTGTACAATTAACCTCCTTGTGGTTCGACCCCGGTCTTGCCGGGTTATTTATTACTTCGACACTCCTGCACTTGGGAGAAGACATCAATCTTTTAGTCGTGTCAAGTTTTTGGCGCCGTTGCCGGGGAGGTAAGTTTTTGTATAAATTATAGTATTTATTTTATTTTCTCTTTTCACTTTTCTTGTATATAACTTTGTTTCTTTTCTCTTGTTTCTTCTTCTTTTGTTTTCTTCTTCCTTTTATTTTATTCCTACACATGCATGAGAGTGTGGTCACGTACATCAAGTGGTAGACTTTGTAGGGTATCCTCATCATTTTTAGAAAATATGGTCGAAGAAGATAATCAATCACTTCATAATGAGAATAATGAGAATAATTGTGCTAGAACACTTAGAGACCACATGAATCCCACAAGAACAAGTGCACCATCATGCATAGTTTTTCCTCCTGATGCATTTCATTTTAATTTTAAACCAGGATTATTCAACTTTTACCTTCTTTTCATGGTTTAGAATTAGAAAATCCATACTTGCATTTAAGGGAATTTGAGGAGGTCTGCAACACATATGATAATTTAAATTGTAGCATGAACACCATCAGATTAAAGCTTTTTCCTTTTTCATTAAAAGATAAAGCTAAAACATGGCTATAAAATTTGAGCCCAGGATCCATTCGTGCTTGGGATGAAATGCAACAATAATTTTTGAAGAAGTTTTTCCCATCTCACAAAACAAACTCTTTCAAAAGACAAATCACCACTTTCACTCAAAAACCAGGAGAAACATTTTACCAATGTTGGGATAGGTATCGAGACTTACTTAGTACTTGCCCTAAATCACCACTTTCACTCAAAAACCAGGAGAAACATTTTACAAATGTTGGGATAGGTATCGAGACTTGCTTAGTACTTGCCCTCATCATGGTTTTGAAACATGGAGATTGGTTTCACATTTCTATGAAGGGTTAACACCTAAAGATAGGCAAATGGTTGAATTGATGTGCAATGGAACTTTTGAAGATAAAGACCCTGATGAAGCAATGGAGTACTTGGACTTGTTAGCTGAAAATGCTCAAAATTGGGAAATCGCGGGTACTTATGAGGCACCGAGTAAAACTCAACCTCATACATCTAGTGGAGGTATGTACAACCTTAGAAAAGATCATGACCTTCAAGCCAAGTTTGCATCTTTAGCTAGAAAAGTCGAGGCACTAGAATTGAAAAAGAGTGGTGTTGCGATGTCGTAGTCGCACAAATTAATTACCCTAGCTTAAAACACAACACACAAGATAGTATAGAGCAAGCAAGGGGTCGATCCCACAAGGAAGATTTAGTTTAGATTTTTATGTTATACGTTATGCAATTGGGGGGTTTTGATTTGTGATGATCTAAACTATGGACGAAATTAAACTAGCAAACAAAATCAATTGAAATTGAAATTTATCAAGAAAACAAACCTTGGTTGCAAGCACACATCCACCAATGG